>NC_067137.1:117697646-117780146 GCF_903995435.1 Acomys russatus | reverse complement strand
ACAGGCCATCCTGCCCTCAAGACCTGAGCCACATCTCATTCAGTAGCTTGGGATGGCTTCACTTTGCATTATAATCTTTAGTAATGTCATTAAAGAACAGATGGCAGTGGCCGTGCACTGCCAGAGACTATACCATCTCTGCCAGCTTTTGCAGGACTCGGTTCCTGGTGCCCCTATGGGTCTCTGATTGACACCATTCCAGACTGATGACTTTACCAGTTTTCCAAAGTTAGGGTTCCTCCATGTCTCCGTCATGTGCTACCAGGCTCCAGAGGCCCATGTAAGGAGTCTGAGCATGGCTGTGCTCAGGGCTCTGGCAGGGGTGGATGAGGTGGGAATGTAAAGGCCAACTGTGAGGACGGAGAGAACCCTGGGCTGCACTGTTTAGTAGATCCTTCCTTGTGGTAAGTCAGACTCACTACTGCCCCACTCTCACAGTGGCACCAGGCAGTGTCAACTGCACTGTAGGGAACAGGCGTGAGGCCAGGGACAAAGGTGTCTTTCTAGGGCAGCGAAATGCACTGATGGCAGAATCAAGCCTTTTAGCCTTCATCCTGTGCTTCTGCTGCACCATGGGCTTTTCTGGATCCCCTGTAGCTGTGCTCAGAAAGAAACCCAAGATAAGAGATTTCCCAGTCTGGAAGCAAATTTTACCTTCCTTGTCCATTCCATTAGGTCTCAGATCCCACTGAAAGCTTCCTCCAACACCCAGCACCCAGAACCCAGGACCCAGGGCCTTCATCTAGCACCCAGCACCCTGCTTCCATCACCCAGTATCCAGCACCCAGGACCCTGCACCAAGCACTCAGCACCCAGTTCCCAGCACCAAGAACCATCCCTAGAGCCTCCAGGTGATTTTATCCACTGTACCCAAGATTGTCCCAGAACTTTCTTCTCAGTGTCACTCCTAACCCTCTCCAAAGCATGTCCTCCTCATGTTCCCTGGCTCTTGACATGGAAACATAAGTCTGTGAGAAAATTCTTATGGTAAGGGTCAAGAAAGCCTAGTAGTCACAGAACATTCCACTAACCCACAAAGGGAGATTGGTCCATTTTCCCATCTCTTCATCCACCCATCCATCCTACCCCTCTCCCCATCATCCTTCCAGCTCTATAGCCTGATTCTGATGAGCTTGCAATTTCCTTCAATAGCCTGGCTAAAGCAAACTTACCCTCACAAACTCCCTTCTCTACAAACCCTGAAGTTCCTCTCCATTGCTCACTGGCAAGACCCTCCACAGAGAGCTACATGACAAGATGATGACGATGACGATGACGATGACGATGATGATGATGATGAATTTATTCAGATTACATCTCAATTGTTATCTCCTCACTTGTGACCATCCTTTTCCCTTCCCTTAGGTCTGTGACAGAAGGGGACCTCCTCCCCGACCATATGGTCACAACCTATCAAGTCTCGTCCTGGTGGCCTGTTTATCCTTTCTCTGAGTACCACCAGGCCTCCCCACTAAGGGGAAGTGGTCAAATATGGGCCACTAGAGTTCATGTTGGAGTCAGTCCCCACTCTCCACACAACTGTGGGGAAATGTCCTGTCCATTGGCTAGATCTGAATAGGGGTTCAATGTTTACTGCATATATTGTCCTTGGTTGGTGCAGTAGGTTGAGCAGACACCCCTGGGTTCAGATCTGCCCGTCACAAGCTTCTAATACCGTTTTTCTCCCTTTCTGTCCCCTCCATGCCTCTCCCATAACACACACCCACTTTCCAGAGCAGGCTGCACCACGGAGCTGAGGGGCGCAGATATAGGGTTATCTCATGACACAGTGCCATTCAACCCTACCCATATGCCCGGGAAGTCTGGGGTGCAGAGCTTCAGGTGTCAATCACTTGGCACCAACTGTCAACACAAAATAACAGACAACACAGCAAACAATATTTAAAATTCTTTTGTTTTTAAAGGTGTTCAGGCCTGACGTTCTTTTTTTAAAAAAGATTAAAATGTATCATATTATTAAATAGAACTGCTTTAGACTTAATTTAGCAAACTGTAACATTTTTATCATTTTTATAAAGCCCTTTTTAATGAAAACCGTCTGCATGGAGACCAAATATCCAGACCAAAATCATGTTTTCACTGTATATTTGTTATCCCTGAAGATGTTATTTCCAGATTTTACAGAAATAATAAATTTCGTTTAGAAGCCCAGGCCTCTGAGGTAGTGCCACACATCTCTGAATTTTCCAATTTGCAGTTCAAAAAGCTAATCCCGCTGTAATTCTTCATACTTGGCAATTCCCGGCCGCAATTTCATACCTCCATCCTTGCCTCTTTGTAAATGCAGGGCTTGTAGCAACATTCGACCCAATATGTTTATTTTACATGAGCCTAAAAATGCTGTTCCAATAAGCATAAGCATATTTTCTCAGTGACAAGATGTTTTCTTCCTGTGGCTCCTGATTTCACAGGTCACTGCCTGTGGCTGTTTCCCACGAGCGGTCTCCTGGGCCTACTGGTGCCAAATGGGAGGCGTCAGAGGCAGACAGTGGAGAATCTGTCTGAGAGCTGTATCTGCTTGCTGGTCAGCCATCCAGGTCTGTCCTGGATACCCCTCCTAGGCACCTCATTACCAAAGGTGTGACTTCCCCCTGGGGATTGCAGCTACTGTAACAACTGCCTCAAAAGTGACTTCTCAGGTCCCAGGCCTGTGGCCTGTCCTCGTGGCTGCCCTATGGCCCTGTGCCATGTGGCAATCAGAGAAAGGAAGAGCTTAGGATTCCTATGGGATAGGTGAGGCCCTGCAGCTGCTGCTGGTGAGACCATGACTGGCATATGGCCAGTGGGCATGAAGCTGACCAGCAGAGTGGGGCGGGGGGATCACTTACCTGGCTTGGCCTCTGTGGCTGCTGAGGTTGACCTGCAGAAGTCAGGTGGGGTCATGTGGTCAGGTAGTCTCTTTTTGGCTCTTACAGGAGTACATAATATCACCTCAGGGACCTCTGGTGACCAGAAGAGAATTTGGTGTGGAAGAGGGTACCCAACAAGCCAGGAAGGGCAGCAGCCCAGCTGAGCCACCAAAGCAAATTTCCCAGCCAGGGGCAATCAGAGGCCATGGGAGCCTTATAGGCATGGGTCTGAGTTCAGAGGGCGCCAGCTGAGAGCTTAAGGTACTTCTATGCAGAGTCCGAGAATAGGACTAGGGACCCTCAGCTGGTGACACAAAGAGGCAACTCATTCAGAAAGGAAAGGCATTCCCTAGCATGGAAGTGGCCTAGAGATCTGGGAATGGTCTAAGGTATCGTGTCCCTTTGTAGGCTGTTTAGATAGTCCCTGACTTGTCACACATTTGAATATCACGTGCTTTTCCCAGACTTTCTCTGTGCCCTACATGTCCCCTGGTGTGAATGGCTTCTAGTCTTCCGGTTAACTGGCTTCTCTCATGATAGCTTTCTGTACCCGACTCTCCTGCCATGGGTCCTCTTGGCCTGTTCATCACTCACTCCATTCTGACTGGATTCTGAGGAACCTTCCAGAGCATCCTCTTAAGCTTGCTAGGAAGGTAAACTGTGACCCAACCTGTGGAAAGCCCTGTGTGGGATGCTTCAAACTCCGAGTGCTGCTATCCTGGGGGTGAGTTTGCACCTCCAATCTTTACCCAGTTTTAAATTCACAGTGGGCACTGTTCCTCAAACCCTTGAGAGGAGAAGCAATGGGTTCCAGATTGCCTAGGAAGACTTTTCTGGGATGTGGGACTCTCCCGCCTAAAACTAGGGAAACTTCTGGCAAACTAGTAGGCAGGTTCAGCCGATGTCTTTGTTACTGAAAGTTGTTTTCTGCTGGGGTCTGGTACATGCTGTGCCAGAGCATTTCCTGTGTAACATCGATAATGTCCCCTCAATTGCTTCTGTGTTTCAGGAAATGCTTTCCTAGACCACTGTGTCACACATCCTGCTTACAGTTGTCATCCCAGCTGGGGAAGTGATACCCAGGTACTTGACTGGCTTTCCCAAGAAGCAGATCCTCACAGCAGACCTGGGAGGTTCAGGTCCGAATGAGGACAGGCTTTGCTTGACATTTCCCGGTGAGAGGTGCCATCATGGTGGCTAGCTAGATCCCCAGGCCTCTTGTCTCCAAGCCCAAGGCTCTTACCACAGGGCACCATGCCCAGGTGCAGCCTGGACAAACCCCACAACCTACTCCCAAGAAGTTGTACCAATTTTCAGTTCAGCTGAGGTCATGGAGAACTCCACGGGACATTCTGTCACATCCAGGCTTCCGTCCCCATCATAGCACATGCCCCCAACTGGCTCTGCTTGCCAAACTGGGAATGTTCTGCACCCCGTGCTGTGAGGAACAAAGGTCCAATTCAGCCTCCCAGGGGGCAAGGGATCTCATTAAGGCCCTGGCAGCCTGCATGAGGTCGGGTATTGTTTTTAATGGAAAAAACAAGAATTTGCTGTTGTGTTAGGTTAAAGGCATTGTCCAGGGGGAATTAACCAGATTGCTACTGGCCTTCTGTCCATCCTCTGAGAAGTCATGGACTAGGGCTGCAAAATTGTTTCCTTTCTCTCTTTTTGTTTAAATAAGGCCCCCAACAGCAGGGCTTCCAAGGAGGGTTAAATCACCCCTCACCTGCTTAGCACTGGTTCTGAGCAGTCAGTGGCCACCTTCTCCATCCATCCATGCTCCCATCCATCCTCCCATCCATCCATCCATCCATCCATTCTCCCATCCACCAATCCATCCATCCATCCATCCATCCATCCATCCATCCATCCTCCCATCCATCCATCATCCTCCCATGCATCCATCCATCTACCTATCCATCCATCCTCCCATCTATCCATCCATCCATCCATCCTCCCATGCATGCATCCATCTACCTATCCATCCATCCTCCCATCCATCCATCCATCCTCCCATCCATCCATCCATCCTCCCATCCATCCATCCTCCCATCCATCCATCCATCCATCCATCCATCCATCCTCCCATCCATCCTCCCATCCATTCATCCACCCATTCATCATGTTTCATCTTATCACTCAGCTCTGGTCACCAGTTACTGCAGCTGAGGGACCTGGGGGAGAGATCATGAATAATGTCAAATGCTCCTGCACTTGCTATACAGCTGCCCAGACTTCAACTCTCCACTGGACTACAGCACTCAGGTGGGGAAGACAGATGATGGCATATGCTGAATGGTCATCACTTGCATTGCTTCTATATCCTGGACGAAGTTACAGCACCTGGCCAGTGTTCAGCCCTCCCCACCCCTTGCTTCAGGCCAGCAGCCCTACCACAAGGACACCCTTCACTTTCACAGCAGGCAGGATTTTACACAGAGCCTAGGCTTGCCGCTATCTCTGGGTCCTGCTTGTAGCCTCCTGAGTGCTAGATTGCAGGAATGTATAACCATGCTTGGGTTTACGATTTTTAAAATGAGTCCTGCATTTAAAATTTTTTAAATGTGCGTGCAGGTTGCATGTACAGGTGTGCATTTGTATGCATAGGTGTGTCCGTGTGTGTGAACATGAGTGATATGCAGGCCAGAGTCAACCACAGACATGAACTTCCTCAAGAATTTGTTTTTAAGATGAGGCTTCTCTCTGGGACCTGGGACTTGCTGACTGGAGAGCACTGGAGAAGATCTTTGGACTGGAGGTTCCTGTGGGCCTCACACCATCCCTGGATTACTAGAAGGACTTGCAGATTCTCTTCCTCCTCTCGTAGATGTGTGACCTTCTGGCTATCCTGAAGATTCCCAGAACAGTACAAACAGTGTTCACTTTTCTTACAGCTTTGTACCAAAAGATGTCCTGCCCATGTAGAAGACAGAGCCACAGTGTCTTGGTTTGTTCCTAGAACCTCTGCCCTAGAGGTCTGTCTAGTGAGTAGGGGACACATTTAGATTTCTCAAAGGTTGCCAAGAGTTGTAAAACTCATCTTTGTACCCACACAGGGTCTGGCTGCCACTCAGATGCAGTAGGAGATAGGTAGGTGGCCTTTTACATGCCATTGTCATTAAAGGGTCAGCCACCAAGACATTCCAAGTTTCCTCATCCACATGGCAAAACACAATGTAAGTTCGGTCCTTCGGTCAGCATCGCTCTAGTGGGATTAAAGATGTGGGGAACACACAGCTTGGGATTAGCAGACAGAGAAGTACTCCGAATGTGGGGAGACAGGTGCACACTGGGGATCAGAATAAAGGGGTAACTGAAAAGCAGAAGGAGACACTATAAGTGCTTCTGATGGGCAAAGGGATGACACCCTCACCAACCAGACCTCTTAAAAATGAGTGGAAGCAGCTCTCTGCGCAAGACAGACAGTTCTGACTAGGTAGTTGCAGGAGGAGCAGAAATCATGGTGAACATTTGAAGAGCCTCTGGATTTGTCACAGAACCAAACCATGAAACATAGAGTTCTTTTGGATAGTGACATGGGCGCAAAAGTTCCCTTTCACAGTATCTAGGGTTATCAAGTGTATGAGCAGTAAGGACCTGTGTGTACAGCCACAGAATGGCTGGTAACGTGTGTCCCTGCAGGGCCGGCATTCCAGGGGAAGTCTTGCTCCCACCATAACATGTCTTCAACCCTCAGGCCACCTTTATAGTTCTCACCTGAGATTCTGGAAAAATGACACCCCCTTTATAATGGGAAGACAAGGGGAGCGCAGGTGTGACCCTCTGTCCACCACATCCTTTCTGAAGAACCTTCCCCCTCCTGGGGCCCCCACCTGCACTCTCAGGACTCAAGTCTTCCTTCTGGATACATTGGCCCTGACACAAATACATGCTCTCTCTCTCTCTCTCTCTCTCTCTCTCTCTCTCTCTCTCTCTCTCTCTCTCTCTCTGTGTGTGTGTGTGTGTGTCTCTGTCTCTCTGTCTCTGTCTCTCTCACTGTCTCTCTCTGTCTCTCTTTTTGTCTCTCTGTCTCTATCTCTGTCTCTGTCTCTCTCTGTGTCTCTGTCTCTGTGTGTGTGTGTGTGTTTGTATGTTTGTGTGTCTCTGTCTCTCTCACTGTCTCTCTCTGTCTCTCTTTTTGTCTCTCTGTCTCTATCTCTGTCTCTGTCTCTCTCTGTCTCTCTGTGTGTGTGTGTGTGTGTTTGTGCATTTGTGTGTCTCTGTCTCTCTGTCTCTCTCACTGTCTCTCTGTCTCTCTTTTTGTCTCTGTCTCTGTCTCTCTCTCTGTGTCTCTGTCTCTGTCTCGCTCTCTCTCTCTGTCTCTCACTCTCCATCACTGTAGCGGTGGTGAAGGTGGCCCTAGAGAAGAGGACCTGGCCACTCCACAGTCCTTACTCAGAACCTGTGGCACGGATGCTGCTTGCTGGATCCTGATGCTAAATTTGGGGTGGTTTTGTTACACTGTGGTGCGTACCTAATCTAAGAAAGGGAAGAAATCCACGGAGGGTGGACCCTGTATGACCGTGTTCTAACCTGAGAGTTACCAGCAGAGAAATGGAGTTTAAGACAAGGTGGGCTCACCTAAGGCACCTACTGCTTTGTTCAGGGGCTGTGGTTCTTTCTTTCTTTCTTTCTTTCTTTCTTTCTTTCTTTCTTTCTTTCTTTCTGTTGTCTTTTGTTTGTTTGTTTTTCTAAGCCTAACTTTTGGGTCTTTGAGGAAGCTCAGGCAAGAGAAAACCTGTTGCGGGCTGGTAGAGCTTCGTGGGAGGTGGCTCTTTGAGTTGTGCAAGGGGTAGGCCAGGGTGGATGAGGACCCACGGCATAGTCTCTGTCTAGGCCACCTGCCCTGTCCCTCCTGTCTCCCTCCTCCCTTAGTCCCTGATTTTGTTGTCACCTTTAAAGGAAGCAGGTAGGGCAGAAGAGGTGGGTCCCAGAGGGGAAGAGACTAGGTCAAGGCCATGGCAGACGGTCTGCGGAGTGACCATCCTGGCCTGTCTCCAGAACAGCCCAGCTATCGCTGCACTCCACAGCCCATCCTTAGACCCAGAGGCCAGAGCTGCCCTGGGATCTCTTGTCTTCCCGCTGCTGAAGATGAGAAGGGTCTGTCCCTTGGGTCTAGGGTCACTTAACCTTTGGGCTCCAGTTCTGGGAAGTGACATTGTGAGGAACCCAGATAGGAAGAGTCAGGACCCCTGACTAACTCTGAAGATCAGAAACCCAGAGGGCATCTTTTCTCATGTAAGTGCACCCCAATACAGGGATAGACTTGTTCTACAGGCTGGTTTTTAAATGTCAGTTAGCAGGGAATCCCTTGTCTTACCAGATGAACCTTTCCCTGGGGTCACCTGTTTCCTTTCTTAGCTACGACAGTCAGGACCTAGTGGCAAAGAACTGGAGTCCAGATACATACAGAACAGCGCTTCTTGGGCAGAGGTCACCTGAACCCGCATTTCTGCTAAGGTGGAGGTGTCTCTGTCATGGGAAGTATGCTAGCCCCTACACTGAGCAACAGCCTGAGAGTGGAATGGGAGAAAAGAAAAAACCCCCAGCTCACTGATGGGACCAATAAGAAGTCTCTGGGGGACAGCTGGAGCAGAGTCAGAGGGCCAAGCAGCTGGACATAGGTTAGAGAGGTGCAGGCAGAGAGGGAGCCTGGGTATGGCAGGGGGGGGTGGTGGTGAAATGCAGATAGCCTGTAAGAAGCCCCCCCGTACCTATTCTTACAGTTTCAAAGCACAATGCGCTGTCTCAGCTCTCAAGGTTTGATGCCTCCCTTCCACAGTCGCTGCTTTGCTGGCTGGTCACACATGCTTTACATTAAGGCCAAAGAGTATATTTTCCATGCAGTTTGGCACAGGGCGGGATGCTGTCTGTGCAGGGTCCTGGTGGGCTGGCTGACACGGTGGCAGGATGCCACAGCTATGAGCTCTGGAGAAAGGCCCTGAAACTGAAGTGAGGTAAAGAAGGTACAGGGTGATAGTGAGGTCAGGGAGGCCCGGTCTGCTTTCCAGCGAGCTGGGCCATGAGGAGTGCAGGGGTACCACCTTCAGAGTTCTGACAATGTCCTGCAAATGACAATCCAGGGTCATTAGCATCATGGGGAGAGGAAACTCTCAGACCTGCTTGTCCAAGTCCTGTGACGTATGAACTCTCTGGCCCTTGCCTGTCTTCAGGATTCACTGTCTCTGATGTGCCTCGGCACACTGAGACTCCATTGGTACCAGAAGGTATCCTGGTTTCTTATGTCTGTGGAGAATTCACTGACATCCCAGGGTCATCCCCAGGATTCTGGCCTCAGGGTGAAGCTCCCAGCCCTATCCCTGCATCGTGCATCTTGACTCTTGGACCCTTTTTGCTAGCCAATACACACTCAGCCCAGTCCTCTCTTTAAACTCTTCACTTTGTTTCCCACCCTGGAGACTTTCCTCTACCCCACCAGGCTCTCACATCTAGTTCCAGCCTCAGTGTCCTGCCTGGAGCCCATACCTCAGAGGTGGCAGTGAGGTATTGGGGAGGGGGGTCCTCCTTCTTTGCTCAGTGGGCTTGGGCCACGAGAGTCGATCTGTCCATTGCCGCACACCAGGTCACTTGGGATGTGGCCTCCGATTTGAGCAACGTTACAGTTGCTGCTTCCCTCATGGCTTTGGTAGCTGGTACCGCCATGTACTTCCTGAGGTGTAGAATAAGTCACAGCTAAGGTGCTGAGACTTGGCTGGGCTATAGGGCAACTCTAGGCTTGAAAGTGGATAGTGGAGGAAAGCTTGTGCGGAAGGGAACATTTTGAGCTGGGTTATGAAGGAGTCTCTGTGTGGAGAATTTGGCGCTTGGAAGAGCCCATCCATCCCTATGACCTGGAGTAAGCAGATCACACTTTAGTGTCACAATTCTACCCAAGACCTAGTTTGTATATACTGGGAACAGAAGATAACTTGACAGTTTTGAAGGCTTATACTATAAAAGGTAAAGAAGAGCCAACAGCCGGAGCTTTCGCTGAGAGCCTAGCAGGGACCCTTCTGCCAGGAACAACTTGTTCAAGAGGAAGATGCTTCCTTAGGCTCTGGTCACACAGAGTGGGCGGGGGGGGGGGGGGGGGAGGGCCGGCTGCAGCTGTCCTGAGGATGGGAAAAGAGCTACAGTACCCCAGCTTGTGGATGCTGTGCTGTGACCCCAACCCCTCTCCCAAGAAGGTAGGATGAGCTCATTGCTGTCCTCAGGATGCTCAGACTCACCCCTTCCAGCCAGATCCGTGACCCTCAAGCCTGCAAGGGAAGGACTCCCACAGTCATTTGTGAATTAGGCGTATTTTCCACCGGCTGGCTGGGTCTGCAGGGACCCAGAGAGAAGACGTTCCAAGCTTTGTAATGTTTCAGCTCTAACGAGCTGGAATTCTGGTGGTTACTTCTAATCCCACTGTGTTTACCCCAATCAGCGATCGAAGGTTGGCCAGGAGAGTTGTCATTCCTCCTGCGATTAGTACTCTGGCAGGCCAGCCTGTTTTCCAGGAAAAGCCCCACATCTCCATCTCTGCGTAGGCTCAAGGCATCAAGGCGTCCCTCAGAGGCTGAGGCCCGAGGCGCCAGGCAGAAATGGCACAGCGGTGGTCATGGTGGGCCCTGGGCTGCTTAGGAAGCTCAGGAGCTAGGCACCCACCAGTAACTCAGCCTGCAGGGTGACCAGAGACTTCCCAAAGATACAGCCTTTTCTTGGCTTTTTTTTTTCTAGGCTCCTCCAGAAGCATGGCTGGAGACCGGGGTTGAATAAAGCAGTTGTTTGGAAGGTGACCCCAGTAAACACAAGGTATGGTGAATTTCTAAACAAGTCACCTGGGAGCACCTGGAACACAGTCTCTGGGGAACCGTAGAAGAAGTCACTGTGATGTGAAAGCTCCAGAGCTATCTTACACGAGGGTGGGGATGGGGTGGGAGGGTGGAAGGTGGGGAGTAGAGCACCAGCCCTAGACGTGGGGTCCTGGTAAGGGAGAGCAGCCATTCACAGATTCAAAGAAAGCTCTCTTTGCCTTCAAGTCAAGAGGTGGAGGCTGTTGGCATAGTCTACAGGGCCTGTGATATCCAGGAGCTCTGTCTGCTACTGTTGCCCTCTTGTCCCAACCCAGAGCCTTGAGTACTGACACCCACCTAGACTTGTGCTTCTGAGAGGCGAGCTGAATTGTTCTCAAAAGCCCAGAGAGGCCCATTGTCATGAGCAACTGTAACTCCGATGCTGTCACCTGTGTAGACTTCCTGAGTGCCTCTTCTGTGGCCGACTCAGGGAGGACAACAAGATTACTGTAGACTTGTGGACACCCGTTGGTACGGCTCATCATCCTCTGCGCTCAGTGCTGAACCACACAAGGGAAGTCTGGGTTGCTTCTTTCGGCCTGCATCTGCCTTGTCCTGCCCGCTTTGTTAAATCATTCACCCCTTGAGCCAAGTGCCAAGGCCTTGCTGGCTTCTCTGCCTCTCACAAGCCCGATAGTGCCTACCTGCCACAGCAACCAAAGCCTCACTGAGCTCCTTGTTGGGTAACGGAGCCAGTGGTATGATGTATACTTTCGATTTGCTTTTTCAGAGCCTGCTGCTCCAAAGCCCTGGATGGTATTGGCTTTATGCTTGGGTATAGCTATCTGGAGCAGTGGAAATAAAGTGGGGGGAGGCGTGGGGGTTGGTGGGGGTGGGGTGGCCATGTTCCTGCCACTATCTGTAAGAGGTCAGCATGTGGCAGAGTACAGGGACCTGTGTGGAAGCATAGTCAATCCACAAGTTAGGAGGTCAGGCAAACCCTTGGCTGCCCTCTGCACTCTGGCATGGCTCCACCCACAGTTCTTGGAACCCTTGGGAGTTGAGTCCATGAGGGATGCAGGCAGGCAGGCAGGCCCTGGGAGGCACTCAACCTTGGCCACAGGCTCACAGCTCAGAGCTTGCACATCTGCCTGGGAAATGTTTCCTTTTTATGAACGAGTTCCAACTTGTTAAATTTTACGGCAGCAGGAAACTTGTAGCCTTCACTTAGGAGTTATAAGGGCCTGGGGTGAACACACACTGTAAAGCCCAGTGGCCCGTGGGAATATGCTTAGAGACAGGCCCAGGCACAGAATGAAGATGCCTCGGGTGTCCAGAGTTCCATTAGAATGGCAGCCTGGTACCAGGACCCCACATGGAGCCTCTGTTGGCCCTTCTCTGTTTCTTGAAGCACTCCTGGCTTTCCCAGAACCAGGAAAATGGCTGAATCCTCCATACTTAGCAAGAGATGGGTGTGGTCAGTAGGAGTATGACCCTCAAAAGTGTCAACACCCCAGGCGTCCACACTCGGTGATCACCAAACCCCAAAGAAAGGGCCTCTGCAGATAGAGCTACGGTGCAGGTTCTAATGGTGGGAAAGGCAGAAAAAGTATGGTGACTGGAGTACATGTTGGCACCAATGTGAAGACAAGCGTTCCTATATGGCAGTGGTTCCCAACCTGGGGTGACAAAGAACCCTTTCACAGGGGTCACCGAAGACCATCCTGTAATCAGGTGTTTACATGACAACTCACAACCGTAGCAAAATTACACTTACGAAGTAGCAACAAAAATAATTGTATGGTTGGAGGTCACCACACCATGGGGAGCCGTATTAGAGATGCATCATTAGGAAGGCTGAGAATCACTGTTATAAGGGAAATAGCCAAGACAGTTCTAGACAAAGAAGGCAGAGTAGCCACATGATCAGAAGTAGAAGGGACAAGGCTATCACTCATGGAAGGTAGGCAGCCTGGCGGCTGGAGAAGGCACCTTCTTTGCTTTGGCCCCAGGTGACCACTTTAGAGCCCAACTTCCAGAATTATGTCACTGTTCTTGTGAAGGAGACTCTGGAGTGTTTGTTTGCTTCTTCTGTCGCATGAGGACATGGCTGCGGACCAGGAAACAGACCCTCACCAGACATGGAATCGCCCATTGCCTTGATCTTGAACTTGCCCACACTCTAACTGTGATGAATGCTGACTGCTGTTTGCAAACTATGGTCTGTGGCATTTTGGTAACAGCAGACCGGAGTGACTGGGACAGGATTTGACCCAGACAAAGGGTGCTGCCATAACACGTGTTGAGAATGTGGCAGCCAGTAATGAACAGAGGCCAGAGGGTTGTGAGGAGCTAGACAAGGCCTTGTTTGTCATGAGTGTAAGGTGACGACAGGTACAGGCTCAGGGAAGGAGTGCTGAGAGAGAGCCTCTGTCTGCTGAGGGCTTGGGCTGCCTGAGAGGGCGCTTGTGATGACGATGATGGCGAAGACCACTCTGATATCTCCGACCATTGTCGTCACACAATGGCGAATAACTTGGCCTAACTGGGGTTTTGTTCTGGTGCGCTATGAAGAGTGGCCTTGGGTACTTAGCAGATTCTCAAAGTACTGAAGGTTGGGCACGGTTCCTCCTGACAGCATAGTGGGAGGTGGCAGAAGTGAGAAAGGGCTCAAACCAGAATTGCTAAGCAGGAAGAAACTGGAAGCTAACAGCTGAAATAGTTTTAATTAACTTAGGGTGTGTGTGTGTGTGTGTGTGTGTGTGTGTGTGTGTGTGATGTAGGCCAAAGGTCAACTTCAGGAATCTTTTTTCATTAAGTACCATCTGCTTTGTTATTTTGAGACACCTCAGCTATATACTATATTTAACTAAACCACCGCAGCTCCCCCAGGGGAGTGTGACTATTCCCATTTTTACCAATTAGCCACAGACTCAGAGAGGTCAGGAAACCCAAGGTAGCTCAGCTGGCTAGTGGCAGAGCCTGGATTTGAACCCAGGTCTTTGCTCTCTGTTTGCCACAGTGAGGAGATCTAGGGATTGGGGACCCAGGCGCAGAAGGAACTGCAGCTCTGGTATGACAACAGTTGGCTGGAGCTGGCAAGGGACAGGAGCCAGTGTTCACAGCTAGCTCCTTAACCTGAACTGAGATCCTCAGAGCCAAGCATGGAGCTTAGGGTGTCTGGGGAGTCTATGGGTACTTTTAAAACATGTTTTCCTTTAATAACTGCCTAAAAATATTTTTTTACCAGTTATAAAGAAAAAGCTGCTCTGCGGTGGTTCCTCAAGCCCCTTCCACACAGAGGATTGCCATCCCCATGAGGACATGGGTCTATTTTGGGGAATCTTTGAGAAGTTTGCTTCTTAAAAAAGTGTGTGTGTGTGTGTGTGTGTGTGTGTGTGTGTGTACAGCTGAAGTAGAAACTTCTGATTCCAGCCAAAAAGAAGCATTCCCTTCTCCCCTGCCTGTTTCACAGAAGAAAAGCCCTTACCTGGGAACACCCTGAAAACTACGGTGCCCGGGGCAGAGCCCCACAGTGGAGAGTCTTCTGAACACCACGGTGTGCCCAGGGGAGGCGCCCTGTGATGGTCCTGGCTCAGTGGGACCCAACTGCTGTCTGAACATCTCGTACTCTGGACCAGAGAAGCAGAGAGAAGCACTTGGGTCACTGCCAGGTGCGGGACACTGCCAGATGTGGGACACTGCCAGGTGTGGGACACTGCCAGGTGCAGTTCTGCTCATCCCACCGCTGACTTCTGAAGGCCTGACATGGAGCTATTTACACTTTGCCCAGCAGGAAGCAGGTCTCACAAGTTAGAACTCTGTAGGGTTGAAGCGGGGCTGTCCTTTTCACTTTATCCAAGGGGTGGGTTTAGCTGGAATGATACTAAAAGGGGAAGCGGGGAGCTGCAAGGCCACCCTAACCCCAGCCTGCACACTGCACCTTAGGCAGAGTGGCTCCCGTTAAATGGCAAGATTAAATAGGATACAGATAGATCTCCATTACCAAATCCCCCAAATATCCCAGATACAATAAAAACTCACTCAACAGCCCAAGAGCCAGGCAATCAGAGGCGGCTGGGAAACAGCAATTGGGAGATGCTAGCACTGGGATGAATCAAATGTTGGAATAATCTAACAGGGATTAAACAGCCATCATAAAAGCTTCCACAGCAATTATGAACATGCTTGAAATGAGTGAAGGAAAGAAAAAACTGAAAACACCAACCAGAAAAACCTCAGCAAAGAAATAGCAGGCGTTTAAGAGAACGCCAAAGGGACACCTTAGAACTAAAATAATACAATAACTGAAATTTGAAAGCCCTGCTCTGTGGGCTCAGTGGAAGAGTAGAGACAACCAAAGAGAATAATAAACTCAAAACAGGTCAATCGAGTTCAGAGTTGGACCAATCTGCAGAGAGGGGGTGGGGAGGGAGCTCGTGCACAGATGGAAGATGTGCGGAGACCCAGCAATCAGTGAGATGGTGGCAGAGGGTCATACTCAGATGTCCTTAGAGTTACAGGAGAGGAGAAAGAATTGACTAAAGTAGAATCTGAAGGAATAATAACTAAAAATCCCCTGAATTCATGGGAAAAAAAAGAAAGAAAGAAACAATAAACCTACAGATCCAAGAAGCTGACAGAAGCCCAACAGAATCAAATTCAAGAAACACGTACGAGAAAATCATCTTCCTAGGGGGATGAGTGAGGTTGGTGTGTGTGTGTGGGGGGGTCTCATTTGTTAGCCCAAGCTGGCCTGAAAGTCACAATGTAGCCCAGGCTAGCCTCAAATTCATGATGTCCCACCTGTCTTAGGCCAGCAGATGCTTTGATAACAGGTGAGAGCTACCATGTCTGGTGCAAGGAATATTCCTGAAGGCCATCCACGGGGGAGGGGGAAGGCATTTCGGGGTACACCAACCAAAAGATAGCAGGTCATCTTTCTGAAGCTGGATGGCAAAGGAGGCACGGTGAGAACGAGTCAGGTCATGTTCTAAAATAAGAGGAAAAATAAATAAACAAATAAACAAACGAGTAGAAAAGGAAGGAAGGAAGGAAGAAAAGAGAAAAAAGTAGCTGTTAACTCTCAAGTTTGAATCTGGAAAAACACACTCTTGAGGAGTGTGGGGAAAATACATTTTTATTACAAAATAATCTCTCTTAGGGGCCAGGGAGAATCCTCAGTAAGAACAAGTACTCCAGTGTAAGAGTGACCATCTGGGACCTACACAGAGAGCGGAAGGCAGAGGACACATCCATGGCCCCAGCATTCCTACAGTGAGACGGGAGATGGAGACAGAAGCTCACAGGCCAGCTAACCTGGGCTAAAGGCATGGCAAAAACAAAAGAGACCCTGCTTATTTCAACAAGGTAGAAGGGGAGGACTGACTCCCTGAAGCTGCCCTGACACACTCACAATGAACTAAGCAGTTGGAGACTCACAAACCTTGCTAAGGCGTAGATCGGGTTCATGGGGGGATGGTTAGTGTCACTCATCCACCCCATAGTGAGCACAATCTCAGTCAAATCACCACAGAGATATTTTGTTGATCTCCACAGGCTTTTTACAGTTTAAAAGGATAAGGCAGAGATCTACAGTAGGAAACTCAACACTGAGGAAGGTAACCAGAGGGTGAACTCACACGAGCCAACTTTAAGATGCACAGAGACCACAACACAGTGTGGTCTTGGCAGAGACCAGACACGCAGCTCCAAGAAGTGGAAGAAGAGAAGGGCTGGACCCAGCAGATGAGCTGAGAGGCCTCTTACAG
This sequence comes from Acomys russatus, assembly GCF_903995435.1. Taxonomy (NCBI): domain Eukaryota; kingdom Metazoa; phylum Chordata; class Mammalia; order Rodentia; family Muridae; genus Acomys; species Acomys russatus. Next base: position 117,763,727 of record NC_067137.1, on the reverse strand, counting down.
CAGAGCATAGGCAACCAAATGGTGAAAAAGTAATTCCTCAGAGCCAGCGCTAAAAGAATTGAATATCCATATGCAAGCAAAAATGGATGGTTCTAGACACGAGCTTTACATGTTTCACAAAGATCCACTCAAAATGGACCAAAAACCTAAAGGGAAATGTGAGGTCTCCTGAAACTCCCTGAATAAAAACTAGGAGAGAATTCTGTTCAATTTTAGATTTGCTATTGAGCTTTCATATATAACTTGCACAGAATGATCCAGGAAAACGGGACGGCTGCATGGCACTAAATTTAAAAGCTCTGGGGCTGGGGACACAGCTCAGTGGGTACAGTGCTTGCTGTACAGGCATGCAGACCTGAGTCTGATCCTCAACAACTACACAGAGAAGCCAGGAGTGTTGGTGGCCACTTGTGGTCCTAGTGCTGGAAGCCAGGGACAGAAGGGTCTCAGAGGCTCCCTGGTACTCAGTTAGCCTAGTCCGTGACTTCTGGGTTTAATAAGAGACCCACCCTGTGGATGGCTCCTGAGGAAGGACACCCAAGGTTAACCTCTGCCTTCTGTAAGCATGTGCACACATACTCATGTGTACCTGCACACACACACACACACACACACACACACACACACACACACACTGTTAAAAAGTTAAAGCTGTTCTTTCAAAGACTTTCTTAGAATCAGTAAAAGGCATGAAGATTCACGTGACATGTGTGTACTATTCAGCTTGGATCCAAAACAAAGAATTCTTCCAGCTCAACAAAAGGAACACAAGCCACTTGATTGAACACTTAGGCAAAGATCAAAACAAATCCCTTATCAAGGAAGAGTTAGCATAGCAAAAAAGTGTCCATAAGGTGAACTGAGTCACTTGTGTCACCAGGGATCTGCAAACCTAAGCACCACTGAGAAAGAGATGTGTACCCATGGGGCTGGCTGGAGGCCAGTGCCAGGTGCTGGCAGGGATGGGCCGACAGGAGCTCTCGTTCATGGCTGGTCATAATGCAAACTGGCACAGCCTCTCTGGGAGACAGTCTGGCAGCTTCTTACACAGCTAAATATAATCTTAGCATATGATCCATCAGTCATGATCCTCAGTGTTTGCCCAACTGAGTTGAAAACTTATGGCCACCCAGAAAACCTGCATACGAATGTTTATAGCAGCTTTACTCATAATTGTATAAAATTCGGGGCAAGCAAGATGCCCTTGTGGGAAACGGGGAAATGAGCTGCAGTTCCTCCACTTGGTGGAATAGTATTCAGCAATCAAAAGAAACGGTTCACCGAGTCACAGAGAAGACACCGGTTAACAGCAGACACCCACGGCTAGAATGAAGAAAGAAATCCTGCATGCACAGTGCTAAGAGAAAGAAGCCAGTTGGGAAAGGCCACGAGCTGTAAGGTTCCACCTCGATGGGATCCTAGGGCGGTTTAAACAACTTCACATCACTAGGGACTCGGGGATACATTTGTATAGACAAAGCACCAAGATTTAGGCATAGAAAGGATTTTATATCATATTCTAGTGATAAGTAAGTACACGATACAAACCCGTAACACATGAGATGAGACCGTAGCACTGCATAGCCTCAATTTAATACGCGTGGTCAGGATGGGCGGCAGTGACACTGTGACTTAAGTGAATCACAAACACAGGAAGCAAACTCACTGATGAGGAAGAGAGCTGACCAAGAGAGCCGTGAGCACAGTGAGAACCAGAAGACAGAACTGTGCATGAGCACAGTGGTGTTAGGTGATAACGCTGTTTCCCAGGGTGGTGCACCCTGGCAATTCCGAAGCCCTCCTGTGGGCTTGGTACAGTAGTGCATGTCTGCAGTCTCAGTGTTCTTAGGACAGGGCAGGAAGTGGAGACAAAAGGAGTTCTGGAAGGCCATAGGCCTGCTGGCCTGATGTACACAGTGGCGAACAGTAACAGACCCTTTCTCAAACAAAGTAGCAGGTGAGGACGGACACCCCAGATTGTCCTTTGATCATTGCACATACTCTGTGGAATGTGTGAGTCCACAGTCACCCGTGGGAACAGACACTGTCCCCCTCACTCTCTACAAAGAGCTGCGAATGAACAATCAGGCAAGTAGTTATCCAGTGGTAGGAATCCAGTTCTTCTTTGTCATTGCAAGGAGAATATCTAAAACCGTTCAAGTGGGGATGGAGAGATGGCTCAGTGGTTAAGAAAACTGGCTGCTCTTCCAGAGGACCCAGGTTCAATTCCCAGCACCCACATGTAGCTCAGAAACATCTGTAACTCCTGATCCAGGGCTCCACTATCCTCTTCTCACCTCCATGTGCACAAGACATACAAGTATATAGGCACAGATGCAGGCAAAATACCCACACACATAAAATAAAAATAAAGTTAAAAGATTTTTAAACATTAAAATAAGCTAAAAATTCAATCCAAGTTGCAATGGATTAGAATTGAACCATCTACACAAGTGCATGCTTAACATGAATAGTTATAAATATTTATATATATAAATATATAAACATATTTATAAATATTTATAAATAAAATTAATGTTTATATATATATATCATAACACTTAGATTTCTGTCACTGTGTCAAAATACATGAGAGAAACTGCATTGGTTCGTTTTTGTCACTTTGACACAAGCTGGAGTCGTCTGTGAAGAGGTTTTGAAATGACCCAGGCCACTGTGGACGGTGTTACCTCTCCACAGGTGGTCCTTACTGGGAGCTGTAAGAAAGCAGTGTGAGCAAGCTGTGGGGAGCAAGCCCCCAAGTTTCACTCTCCTCTGTGGGCACTGCTTTCATTCCTGCCCTGCTCTGACTTCCTCCGGGCATGGACTGTGAGGTGGGAATGTGAGCAGAGTAAGCCCGTTCCCCTCTACTTTGCCTTTGGTGATGCCCTCTTATCACAGCAACCAAGACCCCCAACTAAGGCAGCCCCTGAATGGTGAGGTAAGGCACAAGACCGCGCTCATGTGGTGGTCAGGAAGCAAAAAGCCCAGGAAGACACCAGAGAGAAGCTACCTTCAAAGACACTCCCTAGTGACCCTCTTTCTCGCACAAGGCCCCATTTCCCATATGCAATGCAACACGAATGCACACATGCCTGCATTCACCTGTTGATGAAGAGAAAGCCCTTGTGATCTTCTCAATCACACCTTCATTTGGGAGCCAAACATTTATTATGTGAGCCTTCTGGAAGGGGACACTTCATATCTGCACGGTGACCCACGAGTTGTCCTAAGCAGAAGGGGTCTCTAGAAGCAATGAGCACGCCTTGCACTCAGGTCTTGGCTTCTGACACTGAGTGCACAAGGTGGAAAGGCTGGATCTTAGGCTCTTTTCTATTGTCGTGACAAAAACATTGTGACCAAGGCAACTTAGAAAGCATTTAATGTGGTTCTAGAGGGTGAGCTCATAACCATCAGGGTGGGGAACATGGCGGCAGGCGGGCATGGTGCTGGAGCAGTTGCTGAGAGCTACATCCAGATCCACAGGTATGAAGCAGAGAGAGCTAAGTGGGAATGGCTGAGCTTTTGAAGCCTCAACTCCCACCCTGCAGTTAAGGCCACACCTCCTCCAACAAGGCCACACCTCCTCATCTTTCCCAAATAGTTCCACCAGCTGGGCACCAAACAGTCAAACATTAGCGTATGGGGACCATTCACGTTCAAACTACTGAACTCCACTCCCTCCTCCCGTGGGCTTGTGGCAATATCATACATAATACAAAATCCACTCAGTCCCACTTCAAAAGTCCCCATAGTCTTTCACTGTCTCAGCACTGTTTAAAAGTCCAAAGTCTCTTCTGACAAGACGATCTCTTAACTGTAAGCCCCTGAAAAAGCAAAAGCAAAAAGAAAACTTACATATTTCCAACATATACTGGCACAGAGTAGACATTACCATTCCAAAAGGGAGGAAAGGAAGTAAGCATCGTGAGGCAAAAACCGAACTAAAGCAAGGCTGAGTCAAGCTGGGCAAACTCAAAAGTCCCGAAACTTCACTGCTGATGTCAAATAGCTTAGACGGCTCCACCCTTCCAGCTTTGCTGACTGCAACACACTTCTCTCTCTCAGGCTGATACCAATCCCTGCTTACAGCTTTCCTTGGCAGGTATCCATGCCTCTGGCATCTTCAACTTCGTGGGGTCTCCAACACAATCCAGACTACCTTCATGGCTTCACACAAAGGCCTCTCTGGACCTTCATGAAGGGACCCCTCTGACCTCAGCAGCATTCCTTAGCCACAGAAGAGTCCAAGGTCCATCTACCCCTGAATCCTTAATCACTCTAAAGCCATAACCACGTGGCCTGTGCTGCCGAGTTCCGCCATCCGCCTGGCAGGGAAACCCTCTGAAATCTTTTGTTCTGGGCCTCTCAACTGCTCCTATCTTCCAAGCTCCTACGAGGCTGGCCCATTAAGCTCCACTTAAGTACTCATCTGTTTTTCTAGTCCAAAGTTCCACAAAACCACACAGCACGGTCAGGCCTATTACAGCAATAGCCTACTCCCTGGTACCAATTTCTGTTACTTTTCTGCTATCATGACAAAACTCCATTCCCAGTTAGTGTTTTCTACCTTGTGCTTGTGGATCAGACACAGGCCCTAATCTATGCCTGAGGTGACATGGCCACTGCCTGTTGCCATGCTCCTGGCCATGATAGGTGTGGACTCCAAGCTTCTGGAACCCTGAGACCCCATAGCAAATGTTTTCTCTTATAAGTTGCCTTTGTCATGGTGTTCTGTCATGTCAATAGGGAAACGACTGTGGCAGGCTCTTTAGAAAGATGACTATGCCAAGAAAGCATGTGAGGAGAATGGAGCACGAAGCAGTAGGATGTGGGAAGGTGATTAAAAAGACAAAATTGGCTGAGCAAAAAATTCACAATGAGGGAACGGGAACCACCCAAAGGAGTTTGCAGTGGTCCAAGCTAGAACAGCAGTGAAGCTTGCCACAGGGGATATTACCCAAAGTCTCCAAAGTAGGCATCCGTGCATACACAGATATGGCAGGTACGATGGTGACGAGCAAGCGAGTGAGCTCCCCTGTATGGAAAATCTCTGGACAATGGCAACCACTTTCTGTCTTCAAGAGATGGAACGTAACTCCATCACCCCCCTGCGTGGAGGGCTCTAGTGTAGAGTGGAGGCACCCGGCAGCTTCCCAGAGAGCAGCCTGACAGAAGCTGACACCCTCAGAAGCTCAGGACCACCAACAGCATCAACTCCAGCTGCGGTGAGTCATACAGACAGCATGTGCCACAGGCACACAGTATACAAGCTCTTTGCTCCTGGACTCTCTTTCCTCGTCTGTTCCCATCATTAGAGGAATACCATACAGAGTCCAAATGAGGGATATTCTGAAAAAATCCTCTGTGAGAATTCCTCAGAATACTCAAGATTACCCAAAAATATATTTAAAAAGCCCTAAGAATATAAGTGTAGCTCTCACCCCTTCTCAAAGAAGCGCCTTTTTTGCGATAGATGAAGACTATTACAGAGAACCATGACTGGCCAGAAAGCAGAGCACAACTGATGCTGGGGTGCGCAGCCTCAGTGGATAGTATCTGCAACACCACCTCTGTACCTAAGGCTTGGGGAACATCCCAGATGAGGGGGTGGAAAGACGGTAAGAGCCAGGGGACCAGGGAACCTCCTGAGAGATTGTCTCTTAGACATGACAGGGAGGTTTTACTATGATACCTCAAAAATATGACTGCCTAAGACCCGAGTAAGGGCAGTGTGGGTGGACACGCTAACGTGGGAAGGGGAAGTCTCCTAGGACCCGCCCCCAAATGAAGAACTGTAGGCAACCAAGGAATGCAGAAGTAGCTTTCCCAAAGGTCAGTCTCCTGATTGGTTGTCCAACAGTAAGTGATCAGCCCGGAAATCATACACACACACACACAACACTAAACAGACCCAGCAGGCTGTGCTTATGTGTATGTAACAATAAAAGTTAAAGAAAGAGCAGAGGGGCTGGAGAGAGGAAAGGGGAGGGGGGAAAAGGAAACTATATTTCAATTTAAAAATAAAAATTATTTTAAAAACAAAAGGCAAACTTGAATATCCTAGTTTCCTTTCCGTTTTCTATGACAAAATACCCTGCCTTGAAGAAGGCAGCTCACAGGAGAAAAGGATTACTTGGCGTGCAGTCACAGGAATAGCGTCCGCAGGTAGTCACATCACAGTCAAGAACAGAGACAGGATGGATGGACACATCCGTAGATGAATGAACTCGCACTGCTGGCAGAAGCACAGCAGCCTTACAGCCAGCATAGTGCGGTACACAGAAGTGGAGGTTCAGGGGCCTTTAAGGGCAGACACCAGAAAGGTATGCATTACAGGTAGCCATGTGACTCATTGGGCAAGAGAAATGCTTTGCTTCCTGCAGTTGTCTCTTGCTTCCCGCTATATAGTAATAAAAGGCCTTCTCATCCTTTCCCACGGTGATAAGCATGAGAAGCAGGCCGCACAGAACCAGAGGCAGCTCTTAACACCGCACAGTCCGCCTTCCTATTCTGATCTCACCTGCAGGCCACTAGGCTCTCCCAGGCATTCCAGAGCAAAAGGTTAGCAACCCTTAAGGGATGCCTGGCTCCCTAAGTTCCTTTAGTGAATTAGCCATAAGTCCCTGTGTGAATCATCACTCAGGTCGGCACACTCAAATGACTGGGATGGCACAGTTCATTTCTAGGCAGGCAGAAACAGAGCCAATCAGGTGAGGGCTGGCTGTCGTGTTGTCTTGACAACCCAAACTTAGGGAATGGCGCCACCCACTGTGAGCTGGGTCTTCCCACACCAATGAATGGAATCCTGACCTTGCCTCACAAGACATTCATTCCCCCAGGCCAACCATGTACATAATTCCTCATGGAGGCTCTCTTAGATGATTCCAGACTGGGTGTCAGGTTGACAAAACCAACCATGACACTGAGAAACTGTCAGAAGCAAAAGGAGGTTTGGGACACAGGACAGGGACACAGAGGGAGCTTTAAAAGGGAAAGGGTGCTAGGGGAAGCCTGGGTAATCCCGCTTTAAAGACAAGAAGACATGGGGGGGTGGACGTGGGTTGACAGTGTGCAGCAACACGGGTTCACTTGTTTTGACCAATGGACTGCTCTAGTGTGGACCATCAAAACTGAAGAAAAGTGTGGGCATGCTGTAAAGGTCATGGACCATAGCCTAGGTCACCATGGAAACAAATAGGTCTTCTGAATTGAAAAATCTGCATTTAGAGCATCAGCTTGGGCCAGCAAGATGACTGAGTGGGCGCAGGTGCTCGGGTGAGCCTGACAGACTGAGTTCTAAGCCCGGAACCCAAGAAAGGTAGAGGAAGGCGAGAGATGACCCACAGTGCTGTCCTCTGACTGCCACATGCACCCGGGGACACACACAGTAATGATTAAATTAAATTTTTAACTGAAAAATAAAATATCAACTTCAATTTTTTTCCTACAGTATTTTAAGATAGACATTAAGATATACTTTGGGAACCAATTGTTGACAAATATGCAGCCTAGATGTGTCTCAAGATCAGTGAAAAGTCACTCTCGGAGGACAACACATACAGTTCTCATTAGATAACTATTTTATTTATTTATTTATTTATTTATTTATTTATTTTTGCATCACAGGGGGTAGGGCCTAGGACTGTGAGCATGTGCTGCTGAGCCGAACCTCCAGGCTTTAGACATCGTTTAAAAAGGATAAAATTGTAGAAATGGAGACAAGTTAGTGTTTTCCAGGAACCAAGGTGAAATGGATCTACCCGCAATACCATAAAAAAAAAACAAACAAACAAGCCAGCCTGGGGCTGTGCTAGCAATAAAGATGGGGATTCACACTGGGTGTGGTGGCACATGTTTTTAAAAATAGCAGCACTCACTCGGGAGACAGAGGCAAGCAGATCTCTGTGAGTTCGAGGCCAACCTGGTCTGCATAGTAAGTTCCAGGACTCCATAGAAAGACCCTGACTCAAAACAAACAATAAACAAATGAGCAAAAAACAGGGACTCATGTGAAGGCCTACCTGAGGACAGTATTGCATCAGCACAGCTCCGACTGAGGTGATTCCCTCCCACCACAGGCAGCATGGTGGAAGGCTGTGAGGCAGACATTATGAGTCAGGAAGACAGAGAGCTATGCAGGGGGCCAGGCTTGCTTCCTCCCTCAGGAGCTGCAGTCACTTCCTTCTAGGGCCCTTGTCCTCTTCCTCACTTAATGACTTCCCAGAAGTCCTGCCTTTTAAAGGTTCTACAGCCTCTGCCAAGGGTACCCACCTGACCAAAAGACCAAGCCTTCAACACAAGAACCCTTGGGAAACCAACTGCACGGTTTAGCGGGTGAGACAGCTTGCTGAATGGAGCATAGGCGTGGGGACCCATTGAAAGGTGGTTATACAACAAAATCCCCACATAGCACACTAAAACAAATGCCAGCCACAGCTAAGGAATGTTTGAAGGGTAGTTAGCAGTGTTGTGCCAATGGCAGTCTCTCATTTTCATCTTACAGGAGAGAGGTTCCCATCAGAGGAACCGCAACAAAGGTGGGCTAGGTTCTAGGTTCTATTTTTTGCTGACTCCTTTGAGTCTAATTGTTGTTTTTTAAGTTAAAGTACATTAAAAGTCAGCTTCCTGGCCTAGGGATCTAAGCAGTGGTGGCTTGCCTAACATGCAAAGCTGAGGGTTCAATCCTCATGACGGGAAAAAAAAAGCCTCAATATTCTAAAAAAGCAGAGCAGCCTATCACAAACTGCTTCCCACGACATGGTTACACTACTGACAGAACGTAAAAGTAGCCATTTGAGCTGGCATTTCAGAGGATACAGCAGCAGGCCAAGATTGATGAGAGCATGACGCCAAGGCAAGAAGAGACTGGCTGGTTCAAAGGCCTAAACAGTTTGGCTTGGTATTCTCCCGGTGAGGACGGCTACCAGGAAAGGCTGAGGCACCAGAAGGCTGAGCCCAGAGCCACAGAGACAACCATGGGCTGGAACGGAGTGATCCCAGATGTACACAAAGTGCTCCTGGGAATGTCGGCCTCCTCCAAGCTTCTATGGGGGTAGTTAAGGGCCCACAGACCTTGGCACTAAGAGCCTGGAGGGCCAGTTGGGGTAGAGCTGGAATCTGCTGCTCAACAAGGGATAGGGGGGCATGGGATTTGAAGTCTAAATTCTGCACATTGAGAGAATCTGGACTTTATTTTCTACAAAACTACCATTTCTTTGGCGCCAAAGAAGGGCCTGCCGTGCTGTGGGCGTAGAGCCCTCACCCAGAGTGGCTCCTTTGGTAAGCTGCTGCCTTGTAGCTAAGTGGAGGGCCTTGCTTTAGGCATCAAGGCCACATCTCAAAACTAAAGGAAAGTGCAGTGAATTTGCCCTCTCAAAACCTCAGAGCAAAGCGCCACAGGACCAAGGCGTTTGCCACTAATTTAGTTACTTCCTAGGGGGAAAATAGGTGAACAAATACTCTTCAGAGAAGACAGTTTAATCCAGGGCCTGTGCAGCAGTCACCCACAAGGCCCGCTGCGCAAGCTGAAACTACCAGGGATGTGAGGAGCAGAAAAATGCAACCCGGAGGCTGTGGAGATGGCTCCTTTGGGAAGATGCTTGTCACCTTCTAAGCGTCAGGAGCTTACATGGAAACAGGGACAGGAGGGGTGGTGGCATGCATCTGTCATCAGGTGCGGGGTGGGAGGGACAGGCAGATTTGGGGTGCTCTGTGGCCAGCCAGCATACTTGGTGAACTCCAGGCCAATGAAAAACCGTTTCTTAAAAAGAAAAGATGGGCAGCATCTGAGAAAGACACCTGAAGTGTCCTCTGACCTCCATATACATATGAATGTACACATTTGCACACATGTACACATGTGCACCTGAACGTACATACACACATGCACATACAAACCATGACTTATGATTAAAATTTAAAAAAAATCAAAATTAGCAAAGCAAGAGAATACTCTGATCTCAGAAGACTCTGATACGAACTTTAAATATTAACACACACACACACACACACACACACAATCAGATGAAACGATGGAGATGACTGTTAGTTTGCAATGTAGATTGCTGATCATAAGTTGAAAACACTACAAGGTAAAAATACAGTGTGCACTTAGCCTGCCACCCTGGCTTGGCCACCAGCACACTGCAGAGTGCCTGCTCTTTCCTGCCCAGCCTCCAGAGAATGTCACATGGCAAACTGACTGGAAGTCAAAGCCTGAGAGAGCTTGTTGCTGAGTGCAGAGTTCATGCAGCTGCAAAGCTGGAGGGTCCAAAGTCTAATCACTGGGTCATGGACGTTGGTGGATATGCTCCCTCCACAACAAAAAGAGAGAGTCAGGAGAGAAGTGAGAGGAGGGGAGGGGGGAAAGGGAGAGGAAGAGAGAGAGGGAGGGGAGGAGGTGGAAAGTTGAGTATCTGAAATGATCTACTCCTTTCATGAAAACTAACTCCAAATGGGCCATAGCTCCTAGACTGTAGCTCAGTGATACAACTCTGTGTAGCTTGCACGAGACCCTGAGTTCAATTCCCAGGACCAGAGAACGTGTGCCAGGATCACAGGCCTAAGTATAAAATGAAGAACTTACAGAGACTCCAGACTGTAGCACCGGAGGAAATCTCCATGACCTTGGGTTGGCAATGTAACTTTTCAGAGATGACACGACAGACATAATCTGGAAAGAAAAACCTGAAAAATTGGAGTTCATTAAAATTATTTTAGTCTGCAGAGTGACCTTATCAAAGAAGGAAAAGACAGGCCACAGACCCAAAGCAAAATATCTGTAATAGACCTGTCTCATCAGACCTGTTACCAAAGCGAACAAGAGCTGTCCACACTCAACATGAGAAAAATGGAGACTTTGATTAAAAATGGACCCTTCATCAAAGAGGACACATGGAAGAAGAATGAGCACAGTGAGGGGCACTTGGCGTCACTGATAGCCAGGGATAAAAAAAAAAAATCAGTGCTACATCAACAGATGCCGCCAAAGTCTAGAACGCCAATGGAACCAGACTTTGGTGAAGATGTGGGACCCTGGGAACTCAAAAAGCTGGTGATCTAGCCAATGGACAGGACAGTCTCCACAGTTGAGTGGAGAGTGGGGTCTGACTTTCACACAAACTCTGGTGCCCCATATTTGACCACGTCCCCTGGATGGGGAGGCCTGGTGGCACTCAGAGGAAGGATAGCAGGCTACCAAGAAGAGACTTGATACCGTATGAGCATATACAGGGGGAGGAGGTCCCCCCCAGTCCCAGTCATAGGGGAGGGGAGTAAGGGGAAAATGGGAGGGAGGGAGGAATGGGAGGATACAAGGGATAGGATAACAAATTAGGTGTAATATGAATAAATTAATAAAATATATTATAAAAAATAAAAAATAAATAAATAACCAACACATACATATTATAGGGAAAAAAAGCTGGTGGGAATACAGAGTGGCCAATCACTTAGCAAGACTGACTGGCATTTCTTACCAAACTGAACATATTTTTCACCATATGATGCAGAAATTGTAGGGTTTTTTTTGGGGGGGGTTGGTTTTTTTTTTTAACTTCCTACCTAAAACAGTTTAAACAAGACAAAAACTACAACAACAAAACCCCACACAAACCTCCACATAGATTTTTAAATTGATACTTTATTCATAATCTATTAAAAATCGGTAGCTGCCAAGATGCCTGTCAGTGGATTCATAGACAAACAGACTACGGTACAGCCCTGCAGGGGAATGCTACTCAGTTCTAAAAGGAAACACACCATCAAGCCACAAGCAGGCAAGCAGGACCTCAGGGACTTAATACTAGCGAAGGCGGTCCATCTGAAAGGCCAACACACTGCACAAAGATTCTGGGGGAAGTGCTCAAAAGTCCTAAGCACGGAGTGTAGGACAGCGGGACAGGGTTGGGACATTGCAAGAACATATGGAAGCTCTCTGCACTTTTCAAGTTTGCAGCAACACTGTAGCATTCTCAGGCAAGCTGTGGAGACGGTAGACATCAGTGGTTTCCAGAGATTGGCAGGGAAAGAGGAAGGAGAGGCAGTTGTCGTAGGGTGGGGAGATGCTTGGAATGGAATGCGCGTGTTCTTAGAAATCTGCTCGAATGCACAGACTGTGCAACAGGATGGGGGAGGGGGATGCTGTAAGCTATACAGGGTTTGGTGGGTGCAGATCTGGAGGTGCAAGGTCAGCATGCCAAATGCTCCCCTCTAATGAGGAATGCTGATAACTAGGGGAGCTCTGCTCTGTGAGGCCGGAGAGTCTTAGAAATCCCGAACCTTCTGCTCGGCTCTAACTGCAGCTACACTGGAAAAATAAAGCATAATGAAGATAACAACCAAGAAATAATGATGATCTGGGGGAGATGAAACATAAAGGAAGGGGTTTTGTTTTGTTTTTTGTTTTGTTTTTTCTGTCGTTATTGTTTTCATTTTTACCAGGCTACCCACACCACAATAAATAAATTAATTAATTAATTAATTAAAAAAAAAAAAAAAAAAAAACGAAAAGAAATTCTTGGGTGTGGAGGGGATGGTGGTACATACACAATTATGCTGGCACGGGGGGGGGAGGGCACTGAAAATAATTGCTATGTGGAAAATGGTCCAACTCCTCCCCCTAAAACGCAATTAACTGTCAGATGGCAATCAATGGAGCTGCATTAGTTACTTTTCCATTGCTGTGATAAAATACCAGGACTGAAGTGACATTTTGGAGGAAGGGTTTATTTGGGCTTAGAGTTCCAGAGGCATAACTGTCCCTCATGGCAGGAGGCACAGCTACACGTGGCAGGCATGGCCGCAGGGGCAGGAAGCCGAGCGAGAGCCCACATCTTCAGAAGCCTGCAGTGCCAATAATGTTTTCCCTTATGGAGAGGGAGTGCAATGGAGGTGATGCGCTTCAGGCTGAGCACTGCACCATCACTTACTCTCTGCGAGACGGCTAAGTTTGATAATGCTTCTGGATATGAGAATAACCTTTGTCTCCAAGGTTCACGGCATGCTTTTTACCAAAAGAGAGTGGGCATGAGTACCCAACTTACTCACAGAGGCCTTGATGGAAAAAGTGTATTAATGTGTACTTACATGCCTGTGTATGCAGTTACATGTACTTGCAGACACAGTTACACATTAAAGCAATGTATGTAAATCTGGGGGTATAAAAAGGGATTCATGGCACTGTTATTCTTTAAGTACTTTATTGGTGTTTTTAGTTAATATACAAACTAATAATGGAATACCCTGTTTGTCTTTCTTCTTAGTCTTTCTGATTTTCCTCCTCCTCCTCCAAAAAATTCTCCCTTTCCACACACACTATCTCTCTCTGTCTCTGTCTCTCTGTCTCTGTTTCAGTCTCTGTCTTTCAAGTTTGGCTGTCAGCCAGAAAATTAGAAATGGTTTATTGGGGGAAGCCTCTTGTAGGAAAAGGGCATAGTGGCATGGAGGTGGGGTGAAAGCAGAGAGGGGAGCGACTGGAGGCAGAAGGAGGCCTCGGGCAGGCAGTGGGGTAATGGGGCTGGGGAAAGATTAATCAAAATAAAATGTGCATGAAGAAGCTACACGGGAACCTATCATTTTGCAACCTGAGTTTCAAAAAATATATAATAAGGGGCCGGTACGTGATGTGAATAAACAGAGGAGGATTACTAGGACCTAAAGGTATAAGCAGCAATGGGGGGCAGGGTGGGAGGGAAGGGGTACAGCATGGGTTAACCAAAGTATGAACAGATGCAAAGCCTTGTGAAAATTCACTAGGTTGTAAGAAAGCTGATATATATATATATATATATATATATATATATATATATATATATATATATATATATATATTTATTTAAAAATGGAGTTTGAACAGAGATGCCCTGCATGGGTGACCAACACTGCACCCAGAAGACACAGGTTAGTAAGGGAAAGTCTCAGTGCTAAGCTATCTCCCTGTGAGATGTTGGTCAGAGAGACCCAAGAGGTACTCAGAACAACATAAGCTATCGCCGTTGGTCTTGGTTGCACACCGTGACCAGATGAGAAGACACTATTGCTAGAGACATCAAACACGTTGGTTGCAGGATGGAAAATCAGTGTTGGACTGAGCAGGAAGCCTTCTCCCTGCTCGCTAGCTTTCGTGGTGTTAGAATGTGTTCCACAAGCTGCCTCACGAGAGAAGACAGCAACGGTCTTCCATTCAGTGGTGCTTTTAGTCAGGACCAGACCCTGCATACAGATCAGCCAGGTAAGTGGCAAGACTGTGTGTGGGGTAACCAAGTGCTTTCTGGTTGGATAGGAAGACTGTCCCACAGAAGGGAATTCATGCTTGGTATTATAAACACAGGAGGTCAATATCGACAGACTTGTGTGCGTCCCTCAGCCTTGGTCAGGGATGTTTATTTTTGCAGTGGGTAGTGGTTAGAGCAAAAATGTATCACTGTTTAAAATGCTGAAAATGAGTGACTCTGAGGGCTCAGCCATAGATGAGACAGCTTATCAATTCCTCTCTCCCACCCCACAAGGCTCAGAGAACATCTCAAAGAGAGGCTAGAAAGAACATAAGGAGTGGAGGCTGGGGAAGGACTGTGTAATGCTGTAAACATGAGCGATGATTATCTGCACAAGAGGAAGCCAGTGAAAGATTTCAGTATGGAGAGTTTGGGGAAGAGGCCCCTGAGGCTCCGCCCCCAACTGAGGAGCTATTGGCAGTTGATGGTGCTGAAAGAGAGAGCAGAGAGCGCTGCTTTTCTTTTGGGTGGGGGTGACTCCTGGTAGGTTGTCCATGCTCTAGGGGATGGCCCAATAGCCACGCACATATGGACAGCTCTAATTAGATTCAGTGGGATGTATATTTTAAAAAAAAAAAAAAAAGAGTGTGGAGTTGGGAGGCAGATGTGAAGGGGAGTTTTGGAAGGGTGTTGGTAGGAAGGAGTTGAAGGTGGTTAAGAGCAAGATGAATTGCATAAATAAATGGATCTTTTTCAAAATGTAAATAAGAAACAAAACAAAAACATGGCCAAGCACCTGACAGAAACAGAATGAAACTGTGAAGACGGTTATGATGTCCTGAGAATTAGGAAGACCAACACTGACTCTGTCAGAGGGGTGCACAGCAAACGGAACCCTGTGCGAAGCGTAAAGCAGCGCCAGCACTTAGGGACGTTATTTGTCTGCTTCTTGTGAAGCCAGACAGCACACATAACCCTCCTGCGACCCGACAATTCAGTTGCAGTTGTCCATCCAAGGGAAATAAAAATGGATACCCACAAAAACATTTTTTAATACAAATATCACAGCAACTTTCTTTCTAATAGCCCAAGCAGCCTTTCAGAGACCAGCAGACTAGCAATCAATATAACAAAATACCATCAGATGGAAATGGAAAGATTGTGTGGCGGGTGGCGGCATCCAATACTGTTTAGTGAGAGGCATTACATGCCAGTCACTGGTGGCTTTTCTTCCTATTCAGTTCCACACACAGCAGAGGAAACCAATCACAGGGGGTGGCATCAGCTGCCGGGAGGGGAGGGGTATGCATGTGGAGTTTTGAATGAGGGGTGTCCTCCCATCGTCTCTGATATTTGAAAACTTGGCTCTGCCTTGCTGGAGGAAGTGCATCCCTGGCTGGGGTGGGTGGTGGGGCGCGTGGCGATTAGAAGGTCTCTACAGCCTTCAGTTTGCTCCCTCTGTTTTGGGCTTGTAATTCAAGGTGTGAATAATGTGAGCTCTTAGCTTCCTACTCCTGCTGCCCACCGGCCCTAACAGATTGTTATTCCTTTACAGCCATACGCCCAAATAAACTCTCTTCCCCAAGTTGCTCTGCTGTGGTGTTTCATCCCAGCGACAGAAAAGTAACCAATCTGGCATGTGCCTGGCTGTGGGCACCTCAGGGAGAGAGCAGGATCCCCCATTTGAGTTTGTGTCTTAGTTATGGAGGCATAAGGGGATGTGAACTTCCACATTCAACCAGCACCTTAGGAAAATTAAGATAAACCAGCACGCCTTGTTGCTTAGACCCTGTCTGGAAGCTTTGCAGGGCCCTGAAAGTGGCTCAAGGGCACACCCTCATCTACTTCCCTGTAGAGTATGAGGGAAAGCCCTTGATTCCAGAAAACTTCTCAGGCTATCTGTCTCATTGGGGTGGTGGGGTTTAGTCACCCGCACAGCAAGGACAGCAAAGGGCCCCTGTCTCCAAAGTGGAACAAGATGTCCTATTATGTTAGCTGCAAATGTAGCTCAAGATGCATCTCAGTGGGCCCAGGACAGTGTGAAGAGCAGAAAGGAGACTTCAGAATGATGTTGGTGACATCTACCATGCAAAGCCAAGCCAAACAGAGGAAGCCAATTCTGGGCTTGTGGTCACAAGGGGAAAGAGAAGGCCTGGAGGTCTTACGTGAAGGGTCTTCAGGTGGCTAGAATCTCCAGGCCTGGAAAGGGCATCCATGGCCCCAGAATACTCAGAATTGGAGGCCTGACTACACATATGTCTCTATTTTCCCTTCTGATGTGAGTGAGACCCCTGGAAGAGCTGAAGGGACGCACGGCAGAATGGACAGACTCTTTGACAAGGCCCTCTGCTTGAGAATGGGACCAAGTCACTGTGGGGGCGGGGGGAGTCTAAGGGGAGGATCTAGTGAGGCTGTCAGGGGACAGGGAGAGCAGAGATTAAGGCCAGAACTGACACTACTCTTGGTTCTCACAGTCCAGTCCCTGCCCTTTGAGGACCTAAGGTTCTCCAAATCCGAAGTGCAGAAGATGAATCGGGTGACACATTTTTCAGTGTCCAAGAAACAAAGGTTCATGTCTGTCCTGTCTGGCCCACGGGGACACTTCAACTTAAAAAGAAAAACTTTCCAGGATTCCTCAGAGGTTCCAGCCATGGCTAGGAAGGGCCGAGCACCTCTCTAGCGCTTCAGATGAGGTTTGAGGACAGAGGAGAAGGCGCCAAACCTGACCTCTGGGACCCTGCTAATTCACAAGGCGCTCCCAAGGTCAATGCTGCCTCTCAAAGAACAACACCCTAGATAGATCTGGCTTTCCCTGGAGGGAGCTTCAGACGCAGCTCTGGGTTCCGTGACCAGTTGGAGAATTGTCCTTCTTCGCCATTGAGGTACTCTGCCTTGCTGTCTGAAGTGAGTCCCAGAAGCCACACCTCCAATGCTGCAGGCCAATCCCCAGCCTGCTTCTCTCTTCCCAAGCTCGAGGCCCTGCAGGGGAGTCATGACAACCAGGGTCACTTAAGGCTGAGAAGACTTGGCCTCGCAGTGTCATTGGCACCAAGCTATAGGAAATACCCGTGCCACGGTGTTGAAACACACAGACGCGTGCCTGGGAGTTGGGCTGAGATGGCTCACGAGGGAGGAGATTGCCATCTTCCAACTGGCCTCTGGAAAAGAAGTTTAAAAAGGTTGTTTTCCTCCGAAGCTGGCAAGGCTGTCAGCCACACTCCGGCTGCCTGGTGGCAACTGAGGCTAGCTGGGCCACTCTTCAGCCATGATTTATTTGCTGTTTCTTTGAAAGTCCACCTCCCTTGCAGGCAGGCCAACGCCTTAGCCCCGCGTCTCCGGCTCCACCTGAGTTGCAAAGTATGGGCATGGGGATGTCAACTCCTGCCCCATGTTCCCTGTCCTGGAGACTTACTCCACAGGTAATGGAGCAGGCAATCAAAGAAATGGCAGGAGGCCTGTGGGAGCCACAGAAGCGAGCATTGGGAGGAGGGGCGGGCAGTGCCGACAGTCCTTGGCTCTCACATCCCTCAGCCTGCACGCAGGGCAGCAAGCCCAGGTGTGTCCAGGCCAAGTGTGAGATATCTGAGCTGACCTGGCCATCCTCAAGGAGGTGGAGGTCTCCCTCTTGTGACTCACCCTGTCCCCTGCCAGCCCCAGCTGGCCGGCCTTCCACTGGGTTCTTGCCACGGACTCAGAGGCGGCAGCTTGGCTGACCCAGAGCCCTCCTCATGGTCTGGGATGGAAAACAGGGAACACTACATGTTTCACCCTTAGGATGAAGCCTCTCCTGGTCCCCAACTGCCCTCTGCATACAGCCAGCTCTCCCTGACAGGACAATAGCTACTATGTCCTTTAGGACACTGGAGAGCTCTCAGGATCCAGACTCAGGAGACTGAGGCCTGGCTCATCCCCATCACCGAGCTGGACACACATCCATATGCATAACTTTCTATTCCAGGCCATCTTGGAGCCAATGTAGCACAGTCATTGTTCTCCCCATAGGCACATGTGGGGTAGGACTGAACCTGGACCTAGGCGAGGACAATAGCCACTGTCCAATCATCATAGCGTCTCTATGGCAACCTGTGTATTACAAAAGAAGGGGTGGGGGACAGACCAGTAGGCTCCTTCTTGAGTTCTAGGGTATTCCATTGTGCACCTGGGGAAACTAAGGCTAAAATGGCAACAGGACACTCTCCCATGACTCCAAACTGTCATAGAACTCAAGATACAAGACTTGTTACTAGTGGGGCTGGGGAGACGTCTTAAAGGTTAAGAGCACATACTGCTCTGGCAGAGGACCTGATTTTATTTCCAAGTATTAATGTTGGGTAGTGTAGAATCACTTGTAACTGCATCGCTGGGGGACCCGATGCCCTCTTTGGCCTCTGTAGACATCTGCACCTATGGGCACAAACCCACACTTGAATATACACAGAAGTTACAAAAAGCATTTGTAAAAGAAGAATTATCACTACAGAGTACAAAACTGTGGAAAGAATACAGACCCAGAAATAAATTCTCATGCATGGGCAATTTTAATTCAAGGAGAGAGGTCATTCAAAGGAGAAAGAATTGCCCTCGGACAAGTAGAGATAGAACAGTGGGGTACATGGTGCCCCCAAGTGCAGGTGTCTGACCTAAACCTTGGAGCCTAAATCTACAAACAGCTAGAAGAAAATACAGGGGAGAGACTTGCATATGACACCTTAAATACAGTTAACGAGAGGATAAATAGATCAGACTGCGTGCCACCTTATCCCATTAACTTGATTACACTAAACAAGGCCTAATGCCTGTGGAGGTGTTTTCAGGAAGAATTAGCTGAAGGCAGAAGGTATCTCTTGGATGTGGGTTACCATTGGCAGGGATGGGGTTCTGGACTGAAGGAAAAGCAAGATGGGTGAGCACTGAAATTCCTTTTTCACCGTCTAACGGTCTGCTCAGAAGAGAGCAAGCAGCCACACAGTACTGTTCCCATGCCTTGTCCACCAGGATGGATTTACCCTCCAACGAGAAGTCAAAGAAGCCTTTCTGCTGCGAAATAGCTTCTCGCCCACAGTGACGAAGAGCAATGCCCATTGCACCAAATTTACTAATTCTTCTCTTGGGAAAAGAGTGTAAGGAATTTAATGATAAATATGGATCTAATTGCATTTTTCTGCATGTAGACATCCAGTTAGACCAGCACCATTTGTTGAAGATGCTATTCTTTTTCCATTGAATAGATTTGGCTTCTTTGTCAGTAATCAAGTGACTATATGTGTGTGGATTCATTTCTGGGTCTTCGATTCCATTCCATTGATCAACCAGCCTATTGCTGTGCCAGTACCATGCTGTTTTAATTACTGTTGCTCTATAGCACAGCTTGAGATCAGGGATGGAGATTCCTCTGGAGGATCTTTTATTGTACATGATTGTTTTAGCTATTCTGGGTTTTCTATTTTCCCATATGAAGTTGAGAATTGATCTTTCAGTGTCTTTAAAAAATTGTGTAGGTATTTTTATGGGGATTGCATTGAGTTTTTAAATTGCTTTTGGTAAGATGCCATTTTTACTATGTTAATTCTCCTGATCCATGAACAAGGAAGATCTTTCCATCTTCTGACATCATCTTCAATCTCTTTTTTCAGAGATTTGAAGTTTTTTTCAAACAAGTCCTTCACTTGCTTGGTTAGAGTTACTCTTACATATTTTATATTGCTTGTGGCTATTGTGAAAAGTGTAGTTTCCCTAATTTCTTCCTCTGCATGATTGTCATTTGTATATAGGAAGGCTACTGACTTTTTTGAGTTAATTTTGTATCCAGCCATTTTGCTGAAGGTGTTTATCAGCTGTATGAGTTCCCCGGTCGAAGAATGGATAAAGAAACTGTGGTACATTTACACTATGGAATACTACTCAGCTATTAAAATTTGTGGACAGATGGATGGAACTAGAATTGACCATAATGAGTAAGTTAACCCAGAAGCAGAAAGACTCAAATGGTATATACTCACTTATAATTTAGCACTAGCCCAAGAGGCATGTCCCATGAAAGTCTTCACTTACCAGGAGATTGGGATAGATGTGAGGACATCCTATTGGGACTCTAGGTGAGAGAAGTATGGGAGAATGGGGAAATAGAAGGATCTAGAGGGTCTTAGAAACCTACAAGAAGAACACTATGATGGCCGGATCTGGGCCCAGGGGTTCTGCTCAAACTACTGCACCAACTAAGGATAACACACGCAGTAAACATCGAACCTGTACTCAGATCTAGCCAATGGACAGGACATTCTCCACAATTGTATGGAGAGCAGGGACTGATTCTGACATGAACTCTGGTGCCCCATATTTGACTACTTCCCCTTGGTGGGGAGGCCTGGTGACACTCAGAGAAAGGATAAGCAGGCTTCGAGGATGAGACTTGATAGATACCCTATGACCATATAGTGGGGGAGGAGGTCCCCCTCGGTCACAGACCTAGGGGAGGGGAATGGGGTGAAAACAGGAGGGAGGGAGGAATGGAAGGATACAAAGGATGGGATAACAATTGAGATGTACTCTGAATAAATTAATTTTAAAGAGAAAAACAAACAAACAAACAAACCAAAAGAGTGTAAGGAATTTAGAAAGGCACATTTGGGGTTCTGGAGAGATCATCCATAGGTTAAACTCCAGCCCTACAAACATGAAAATCGAATGCCGGTCCCCAGGGCCAGCAGAAATGCCAGGTGATGGTGATGACCTGCTTATAATCCTAGCACACAAGAGGCAGAGGCAGAGGCAGAGAAAGCTTCCTGGAAGAGTTGAATCGATGAGCTCCGGGTTCACACGAGAGACCCTGCCTCAGTGAATCACATAGAGAATGATCCGGAAGGACTTCTGACATAAACCTCTGCCCTCCTCACATGCAAGTATGTTTACATAAATGCAAGCATGTATATGTTCGTGCACACACACACACAGCAATGAAAAAACTGAATGTGATTTTTGGAAGAAAATATCTGTTAATCATTCATACAATTAAAAAAAAATCAATGTATCTTAAATGTGTAAAGAAGTCTTAAAACTCAAGAATTATGTGAAAATATGCAAAAAGAGTTGAACAGAGGTGCTTCACCAGGAGAATATGTATATGGACATCAGCACAGATAAACATCCAACAAATGCACATTAAAATCCCAACACGGAACAAGGTTCAAATTTTCCTAGCCTAGAATGGCCTAAGTGAAAAAAGACGCCGACAAAGTGAGGAATAGGGTGTAAGACCATTGGGGCTCTTGTTTGATCCTAGCTGGAATGCAAAAAATGTTTTGCTGATGTTGTTGTTGAGATAAACTTTCTTGGTATTGCTCAAGTTGGCCTTGAACTCAAGGCCATCCTTCTACTTCGGCCTCTGAGTGCTGGAATTCCAAGCACGGAATGCAAATTTTATAGTCACTCTGAAAACAAAACTGCAGTTCAAAAAACTTTAAATAAACAGCATACAGCAATATACGTTCCAAACGTTTGTCTGAAATTTTGTACTCATACAAAAACCTATGAACGGAAATTTGCAGTGGCTTTCATCTATAATCATCACCAGTTGAAAACAAACCTACCATTTTTCACCAGTAGGGGCATAAACTCAGGGCTCTAGGTCAATGAGCTCCTGGAAACTGGAAACCATCTACAGATATAGGGAGCAATCTCTTGAAACTAAAAATAAATATGCTACAAACGAAAGAGGCAGAAATTCTGTGAATGAATTATAATTCTACAAAGCAAGAATACTCCTCACATGACAAGTAAAAGTTAATAGAGTTTTAACAGAATGCCACAATCTATAAGACACCATCAAAACATGCAAAGTATGAACCATGGGTATTTAAGAATTTTGTGCTAAAGAAATAGAAAATATATTCAGTAAAGTAATTGCAGAAAACTCCCCAAATCTAGGGAACTAGATGGCTATCCGGGTACCGAAGGCTTTCAGATAGACAAGATCAAGAAAGAAAGTTTCTTACCACAGAACTGAAATATCAAATATACAGAGCAGAAAAAGAATTTTAATATTTACAAGAAAGAGGTACCAAGTCATGTATTTTTTTAAAAAATCCATCAGAGTAATCACATATTTCTCAACATAAACTAAAAGCCACAAGGGTCTGGAATGATGCCAACCCATATTACTTTATTCAGAAAAGCTGATAAATACAAACCTATGGAATCCATGACCACTAAGCCAGACTGCAGAATATATGTGAATGACTTCTATACAAAAAAAGAAAGTTAAACACATCCATGAGGCTGCAAGAAAGAATAAGCCACACTAGAATAGTAAATAAAAACCTGAAGATTAAGGAACACTATGAAGTCAACAAAATAACAGAAATCAATACATGCTTTTCAATAATTGTTATGAATATTGTAATTCTTAATTTCCAAATCAAAAGACCTAGGCTAAAAGAGTGGATTAATATAAGATCTATATACTTGCTGTCTACAATGAAAATACCACACCAGCAAACACAAAGTTTTCAGACAAAAGAACAGAGTGAGATCTTTCAAGATAAGGGGTATTTAAAAAAAAAAAATAGGTGTGGAAATTACAATTTTTGATGAAGTAGACTTTAAATTATAAATGGTAGTAAGAAATAAAATCAATACATACTGTGTAAGAAAACGACTCACCAAGAAGAAACCATATCTTTAAACATTTATGCATCAAACACCAACACACCCAATTTCATAAAACTAATACTCCTGGATAGAAAGGCAAAGACCTGGGCTCAGCAAAATGCATGGTGAGTGACTGCCATAGTCCTCTCTGATCAATATACAGTCCACACAGACAAAACAAACAGATGGGAAAAGAATCATCAGAGGAAAACAATGCTATAGCTCAAACAGACTTAATAGGCATCTCCAAAACATCCACACAAACACTGCAGAGTCATGTTCTCCTCAGAAGCCTTGGGAATTTTCTCTAAAAAACACTACATTACAGAGCAGAAAGCAAATATTTACAAACCAAAATTACTTCCTGTATTCTATTTGATCACAATGAAATAAATCTAGCAATCAACAGCAAGGAAAGCTGCGGGCTATACACAAACTCATGGAGATTGACCAACTTGCTGCTGAACGATGAATGGATCATTGAAGAAATCGGGAGGGGAACTGAAAAATTCCTGGAATTGAATGAAAATGAAACCACAACATACCAGAGCTGTGGAATACAATGAAAGGGGTTCTAAAAGGGAAGTTCATAGCTATAAATACCTACTTTTAAAAAAATCAGAGAAATTTGAAATAAATAATATAATGATTCACCTCAAGGTCTTATAAAAACAAGAATATGTCTAACTCCAAATCAAGGGTTGGAAACAACTTATACAGATCTGGGCAGAAATTAGGAAGATGGAAAATACAGAATCAGCAACACACAAAGTTGGTTCTTTAGAAAGATAAACAAGATTAATAAATCCTTAGCCAAATGAACTAAAAGGCAGAGCGTGAAGACCACATTACTGGATTTATAGATGAAAAGGGAGATGCTACAATGGACATTAGCGAATAAAGGATAATCAGGACATACTTTGAAAGCCTATTTCTAGATGCATATGATCTATCAAAGTTAAGTCAAGAAGATATAAACAGACTTAAAAAACAAAACAAGATTAAAGCAGTAATAAAATGTCTCCCAAATAAACTTCCAGACCCAGATAGATTCACAGCCAATTTCTAGTAGATCTTTCAAGAACCCGATACCAATGCTCCACAACATATCCATGTAACAGAAAGAGGAGCCCTGACAAATTCATTTTACAAAGCCAACATTTATTCCATAACCAGACAAGAACACAGAATAGAAATATAATCACAGGTTGATGAAAATGCATGCTAAGAATCTAAACAAAATATTTGCAAAGTGAATTCAACTACAAGTTAAAAATATTATTCACCATAACAAAAAATACCATTTACAGGGCCCTACAGGCAAATCATTAAATAAGGGGGGAACAGTGAAGAGTAAGGTTTAAATGGGTTGTTAAATGCAGTTGTTCTATAGCAGGGGGAAGCACATAGCAAGAGGTATCAAATAGAAAATTCCAGTGCTAAGTATGAGTTATCACTTCTTGAGATATTGGTTAATGAGATGCCATAGATCCATTGCTCCAAAACCATTACAACCTATTTTCATTGTTCTTGGTTACCTCAAGAACTTAATAATAAGACCCTCTTGCTGAAGACACCATGTACACCATGTACTTGAGTCGTATGACACGGAATAATAAAGCTAATACCATCCTGGAAGCCTCATTCTGCTGGCTAGCTTGCATAGTGCTGGAAGGATCTATGCTTGCTAAGGGACATAAATCAATAATCTTACCCAGCTGTGAGCCACACTAACCATAGCACTGTGGATGTTATGGGAGTAACATCTCTTTCTAATTAGATTTAAAAGGCAAGATGAAACTCATGCCTTGTACTATTAACTAAGACAAGACCATGGTTGGTGAGGTCACAACCCTAGAAAACAACCTAAAAATAGCATTCTACTAAATGAGTATAGTGATAAACTATCTTTATGACTATAGACTATTGTTCTATCAACCTTCATCAAAGATGTTTCTTCTTCTTCTTTTCTTTCTCTTCTTCCTCTTCTTCTTCCTCTTCTTCTTCTTCTTCCTCCTCCTCCTCCACCCTCCAATAAATGGGAATTAATACAGAGACACACAACTTGTCAGTGTGCAGAGAATGAAAAACTGAGACCATGGAGTGCTCATGTCTAAATAGAACCTCTATATCACACCTCCACCTCTTCAAGGCTCAGGATCACCATGGAAGAGGGAGTAGAAAAATTCTAAGAACCAGTGTTACTGGATGTCTACACTGAAACAGTATTTGCCAGATATGACAAGGCTATTGCACACACAAAGGTGAGAGAAGGGCTCATGAAGTTACACCTCAGATGAGAGGCTATTGGCATTTGATGGCTACCAGAGGAAAAGAAAGCCAGCTTTCTTCAGGAATGTAGTCCCTGAGAGCATAGTCATGTTGCAGGAAGTGGCCCTATACTCATGTCCATAATGGAAACACTAAGTGGACTCAGTGTTTTTTTCTCTTAAAGATCACAAGAAATTAGGGAGAATAGGCAGCAGGGGTATAAGGAAGGAATTTTGGGCAGAGAATGGGAAGTGTATTTGGTTGACCAAAACACATTTTACATATACATGGAATTCTCAAACAGTGAAAATGGAGAAAAATTCCAATAGAATGTGTAACAGAAATAGAGGGAAAAAAAAATCTAACAATATGCAAGCGTAAAAGACTGCAAGAGAAATGCTGAGAAAAAAAAAAAGGTCAAAGGTCGCACAATTTATACTGCAAATGACCACAGAGCCATAGTGACAAAAACAGCAAGATATTGACATAAAAATAGAAACACAGAGTCGTGGATTGTGATAGAACACCCAGGGGTAAGCCCACACAGCAATAGCCACTCAACCTTTGACAGAGATGTCAAAAACATACATCGGAAAAAATACAGCATTTTCAACAAGTGGTGCTGAGTCTGGCTGCCCATTGCTCACCCTGTACAAAGATCAACTGAAAGTAGATCAAAGTCTCTAATACAGGACTGGAAGCTGTTGGGGAAAACACTACCAGATACCAGCCCAGTGGAGGACTCTCACAGATGTCATTTCCAGATGTGACAGCACAAGTTACAAAGCTCCTGTGTAGCAGAGAGGACAGCTGAGTGATGAGACAGCTGCAGAGTGAGAGAGGAATCTTCATCTACTATACATCTGACAGAGGACTCCCACAGAACTAAAACCTTAGCATCAAAGTACCAAGCAGCCTAGCCAACCAGGCAATCTCAAAATATGAACTACACAGAACAAGTATGCATATGAAAGTGTTCGACATCCTTAGCTTCATGGAAGGGTTAATTGGAGTCCCTAGCTCAGTATGTAAAGCCTGGGTCTCTTCATCCCAGGGTCATGAGTTTGTGCCCCATGTTGGGCACCAAATGAAAGATATGTTATAATTTGGGGGGGGCTTTTTTGATCACTCATTCTGACCCCCAAATAAATGACACCGCAACCTATTAGATTTATTAATTAGTTTTAGGCTCTATAACTGGGAAGATCCCTCTATTCTAGTCTGGCTACTTCCTAGCCATGCTCTCTGAATTACTTGCCATATCAGGCCTGTCTGGGATGCTTCTGCTCCATCAGATCAGTCCTCACTGCCACATCTCTTCTCCACCTGTTCATCCTTCTTCTCTCCTACCTTGAGGTCCCCATAATTGGTATTGGAAGTCTCTCCTGTTCTTTCTTGCCCAACTATAGGGTCTCATAAACCTTATTAACCATTCAAAGATAATTGGGGAGAGCATGGTTTACACAACATCGACCAATGAACATGACAATGCCCACATCCAGACCGCAACCAGATTTGGGGGCCCAGAATTTAGCATCTGAATGCACACTGCACCAGACCAATCCCTGACAGATGTTTTTGAGAATAGAAACAACAAATAAGTGCTAGAGAGTGTGTGGGAATAAGGGAAATCTTTACATACTGTTGGAAGAAATGTAAAATGTTCTAGCCTCAAAACAAAAACAGCAGCAACAAAACAACTAAAATGAGAGTGGGCATATGACACAGCTATACCACATCTGGGTATGAATCTAAAGAACTTCAAGACAGCATGCCACTGAAGTGCCTATACATTCATGCTGATTGCTGTGCTGTTTGCAACAGTCAAGTTATTCACCATCCTAGGTGTCCATCAACAGATGAATGAACAAGAAATGGTATGTGCATTCAATGGAGTTCAATTCAGCCATATAAAAAACAAAGTCATGTCATTTGGTAGAAGGCAATTGTCACAGAGATAAATGTCACATATTTTCTCTCCTTTTTTGGATCCTAGTATTTTTTATAGATACATAAAGCCATATATATATTATATGACATGGACACAGAAGGGAGACAAGAGACAGGAATCAATGGGAAAGAGTAAGAAGGAGGACTGGAACAGTGGACATGGTTAAAAGTGGAAGGAAATTTTCTTTATGAAACTCAACTCTATACAATGAATATACTAAACAAATACCACTCACCAAATAGTGAGATTCAACCATTTTTAGACCTCTGGAAATTAGTCATAGGCATAGATTAAAAATATTTTTTTCTATACAAAAAAAAAAATGACTGAAATTTGATGATACTGTGGAACCCATGGTGCTCTCACTTGGGACCACTCCCTCTTTTTTCCAGCTTTTTTGGGGGCCCAGCCATCATGAGCCTCACTGCCAGCAGAAGGTGCGCATATCTACAGATGGTAGACCCACAAACTAGATCTCCATCCAACAATCAGGTTGTGCATAACAATTACACAGACAATCCTGACAGGATTTAAAGGCTCAGGGAGAGTTATCTCTGACAAGGACTCTGTTGCATGCATTTTGATACTTCCCCCTGGCAGGGCTGCTATGCCAGGAAACTGTGGAAGAGGATTTGCTCAGTCCTGATACTACTTGATGTTCTGGGATGGGTGGAGAGGGGGCTCTCCTTATTTGAGGAGTAAGGGATAGGGGGAAGAGGGTGGGGGGCCAAAGGAGAGGAGGGAGGGGGCTACAGTTGGGAGTAAATAAATAAGTTAGGTAATTAATTAAGAAAAGATGTAGGACCTCAACAAATCCAAGATGGCTGTGCCAACCATACACTACGTCTGATCAGCAGGACAGCAGTGATTGCAACAGCAAATGAAAGAACAAATTGTGGGCTCCAAACCACCAACACTGGGATTTCCCAGGTAAGAGAAGACCACATGGTGTGAAACACAGGTGTGTCCAGCCTCTGGTCACATGGTTAAGCCACAGAAAAGTCCCTGGGTTCCTGCAGTCATACGTGTGGTCTCCAGCCTCTAGCCACGTGCTGAAGTGCAACACACTGTGTTCAGTGTCTCAGACTGAACTGTGGGCCACAAAACACCAGTGGCTGGGTCTCCTAGCCGAGTGGAGACCTCACAGTGCGGCACACATGTTGATCTGACCCCAGATCACCGAGCTAATCCACAGAAAAGTCCTAAGTCCACGAAGGTGGGAGCAGGGTCTCCATCATCTAGCAGCATGCTGGCATGCAACGCACTGTGTTCAGTGTCTCAGACTGACCTTCAGGACACAAAACAGCAGTGGCTGAGTCTCCCTGCTGAGAGGAGACACCATAGTGTAGGACACAGGTGGATCTGATTTCAGGCCACCCAGTTGATCCACAGAAGGGTTTCCTGGTCCCCACAGGTGCTGGGTCTCAGCCTATAGACACTCACCTACAAGCTGAGTGGTCAGTGATGGGCACCAGAAACTACCACACAACGCCAGAGACAGCCAGATGGCTAAAGGCCAGCATAAAAACACAAACAACAAAATCCAAAATAGCATGTCATGTCCAGAACCCAGTTATCCCAAAGCAATCAGCCCTAGACACCCTAACACAACTGAAACATAAGAATATGACCTGAAATCTATCCTTATGAAGATGATAATGGAAGAAACAAATAAAATCCATAAAAAATACAAGAAGCTAAGTCAAACAGATTGAGGCCCTTAGATAGGCCATGCAAGAGGCTTATAGAGAGGAAATGAATAAATCACTGGAAGAAATTTGGGAAAATACAAACAATCAGGTGAAAGAAATCAATAAAACTGTTCAAGATCTGAAGATGAAAATGGAAACAATAAAAAAAAGCACAAACTGAAGAAATTCTGCAAAGGGGAGAACTTAGAGAAGAAAACAGGAACCATGGAGGTAAGCACCACCAACAGAATAGAAGAGATAGAGGAAAGAACCTCAGGTGTAGAAGACACAGTGGAAGAATTTGATGCAAACATCAAAGAAAATGTTAAATTTAAAAGCTTCCTGACACAGAACATCCAAGAGATCAAGGACACCATGAAAAGATGAAACCGAAGAATAATAGAAATTGAGGAAAGAGAAGATTCCCAGCTCCAAGGCCCAGAAAATATTTTCAACAAAATCATAGAAGAGAAATTCCCCAGTGTAAAGAATGCCTACAGAACACCAAATAGAGTAAACCAGAAAAGAAAATCCTCCTGCCCCCGTCAGAGGACTAGGACAGGGGAGTAGGGTGGAAGGAGGAGGGGGGAGGGTGAGAACGAGGAGACATGAGCAAGGGAGGCTAACAATTGGCAGTTTGACCTCCCTAGAAGTTCCTGTCAATCCAACCATCCAGTGTAGCTGCTGTTGGACTTGACTGTGAACTCAGCTCTGTGAACATAGCCTCCTAGCCAGGCTGTAACCGAAAACAAGAATCTGCTGCGGAAGGCTGGGGTTTCCCTTGGCACTACCAAGAGCTTAGCTAGAAATTGAGAAGCAGGCCTGTGAGGATGGGAAAAACACTGAGAACTTTGAGGGGTGCTGACAAGTCTGTGAGGACCCAGATAACTGTGGACATGGAAGAGTTCTTCTGTGCAGTTCCGGAAGGACCTAGGACACCAAAGGGATGACACTACTGACTGTGAAACCTGAACAAGCAGGAAGGGAAGACTAGTTTTAAACTTCCTGAAGTCTGACTGAAGTCTGACTATTCTACACACACACACACACACACCTGGAAATCAACAAAAAACATGTGCTATGGCCAATTAAGGAAATCTTTTAACTGAACACAAACTGAGCACGCAATTATACTGACACAGGACCAAACTCTAAGAAGCAAGGCTAAAATTTAAAAAAATGGTTGTTGTTGTTTTGGTTTGGTTTTGTGAGCAGAGCATGCTGGCTGCATAGAACAAGAGTGAAGCTCAGGAAAACCACAAAGCAAATGGGCAAACAAGACACACTTTTCAAGACAGAACAAAGACAAAAGCAGGTAAACACAAAACCCAGCAGCCACGGCCTGGAAGAGAAGGGCTAATGACCCCACAGATACATGTTTTCTAAGTGTCCAGTTTTCAGCAAAATATATGACACATACAATAAGACAGGAAAATAGACACACACACACACACACACACACACACACACACACACAAAGTCTTTGAAAGTCACCCAGATGTTGGATTAGGGAGACAAAGAATTTAAATCAGTTATAAGACAAACAAGCACACATTATTAAATCATTCTTTTTGGGTTTTGTTTTGGTTTGGTTTGGTTTTTGAGGCAAGCTTTATCTATATAGCCTTGGTTGTCCTGGACTTGCTTTGTTGTAGGCTCAATTTTCGTAACCAATATATTTTATTAACAACTTAGTGACCGAGCATATATCACTTATAACCCGACTAACCAAAACAATAGGAAATGAGGATTAATGGACACAATAACAAAACCGTAAGGATATCAGTTCCAAGGAACCATTCTCCTGGTGCAATCCACAGGATTTCTTCTGCTGGAACGTAGAGTAACCAGAACCCATAACCTCAGCAGGAGCTGGAGCCCCGAAGCCTTCCCTCAAGCGGTTCTCTCTAGGAGCGTCTCGAAGTGCAGCGATGAACAGCCAAAACTATCTCAAGTCTCAAAAAAAAAAAAAAAAAAAAAAAAAAAAAAAAAAAACCGCCTCTAGTTCTGGGCTCTTTTATATATCTCCTCCCAGAGTCTGTTCACAGAATCTTTTCAGCTGACAACAATCAAGCTCCTGCACGAGGTGGTCGGTCTTCTAGTGGATTAACCTCACCTGTTCTCTCACAAGACCATTCCGATCCCGCACTTGGGATCCTAAAAAACAGGTTTATCTCTCCTTCACTTTGTAGACCAGGCTGGCCTTGAACTCACAGAGATCCACCTACCTCTGCCTCCCTGAGTGCTGGGATTACAGGTGCATGCCACAGTACCCAGCTTTTTAAAGGACTAAAGGAATGCTGGGAGTGAGGTAGCATAAGAAAACCCTGGGCTCAACATCCAGCAGCATTAAAAAAAAAGAAGAAGAAAGAAAGAAATAGCAATACATAGAGATGACCATGAGATAGGCAAAATGAAGGAAAAAAATCAGAAATTCTGGGCTTCAAAGAATAACATGTACAGTTTAAAATCCACTGGAGAACCCCAACAAGACGTCTGAGCCTGCATAGGAGAGAATCGGACATCAAGCATGTTTAAATGATTTTTACAAGCAAGGCCAGGGGCCACCACATCCCTGTACCTACTCCCTAGGTCCCCACTTCCATGCACCAAGTATCCCCCATCCATGAGGTCAGATCTCATTCTTGCTCCTCAGATTCCCCAGTGTACCACATGGGCTCTGTCTGAAGTCAGAGGTTATGTGACTCCCACTCCACCACAGGGACCCATGGTGTCCAAAGCCACACACCATGCAGCCAATCAGAACCCCTAGCACTACCCCACCCAGGAGTTAGCACCAAGTATCTCCAGGACTACATCTCAAGCAACACCAGGCTGAGCCAAAGCCAGCTAAATGGAGGGAATACCAAACACCAGTGCAAATGCTCACTCACTTGCAAGTGTGCCAGGAGGACTCAACCAGCAAACCAACCTCAGATTCACAAATTCCAGGCAAAACCAGAAGCGATAGGAAAATCCAGAATGGTGCGCCTCCTCCGTGGAGTTCCAGTCTCATAGTCATGACCCCAAAAGGGGAGCAAATTAGATGAAACTACAAAGAACTCAAATGAACAATCACACGTGTATTCAAGGAATTGAAAGAATAACAAACCCCTGAATAGATTCTAAAGGAACACAAACAGCTGAATAAAACAAGGAAGCAAACTCAGGATTTGAAAATATAATTCAGTAAAGAGAAATATGAAAAATCAAGGCGAAACTATGCAGGGAATGAGGGTTTCGGTGCTGGGACTGAAAGGCTCAGGTGAAAGCATCAGCAACACGCCAAGCGCAGCATGTGGAGGCTGAGCATCAGGACTTGGAGACAGGGGAAGGACTTTATCCAGCCAAGGTCAAAGGTAAGTTTTAAACAACATAGAATGGAATAAACAGAGTCTTTGTGACACCATAAAAAAAAAATAAAATCTTGAAGTTATGGCCATAGAAGTATAAGAATCCTGGGCCAAAGACATAGAAAATGTTTTCAATAAAATTGTAGGAGAAAAATTCCAAAATCTAGATGAAGAGAGGGGCTCGTGCCAACCAAAAAGATATATAAAACACTAAATAGACAGGCTAGAGAAGAAACTCCCACACCATACATACTTACAACATCTACTGTGCAGTGGGAGATATATTGAGAGCTGCAAGAGATGGCTCAAGTTACATAGAAGACAGGCACAGCAGCATAACAGCTGATTTTTCAATGGAAACTTAAAAGCCAGAGGGTCTTCAGATGATATATTTTGAGCTGCCAGCCTAGACTAATGCATCTGAAAAATTATCTGTTGTAATAGAAGGAGAAAGGAAAGCTTTTCATGATAAAAGCAGGCTAGAGGAATTTATGACCACCAGGCCAGCTCTGTAGAAGATACTGGAAGGAAATACTTTGGACTGAATAAGATGATAAACACTTCTAAGAGGCCACAGAGGGAGAAGAAATGGTGTTAGAATGGTTGGTGCATTAGCAAATCACTAAAAACTACAAAAGTCAACCAAATGTTCAGGATTTTTACACAACTTCCAATAATATCTGAATAGTAATGGTCTCAATTGCTCAGTCAAAAGACACAGGCCAGCAGCCTGGACCAGAAAAATAGCAGCTTTCTTTTCACTGCCTCCAAAATACATACCTCACCATCAAAGACACTATGGTAGAGTGAAAGAATGGGAAGTCGTATTCCAAGCATATGGAACCAGAAAAGAAGCAGGCATCACTGTTTTTTTGGTGTTTTTTTTTTTTTAACTCTTAATTGATTCTTTTGAGTTTCACATCATGCACCCCAGTCCCACTCATCTCCCTGTCTCCTCATATCTGACCCCCAATCACACAGACACACACGCACAGACACACACACACACACACAGAGAGAGAGAGAGAGAGAGAGAGAGAGAGAGAGAGAGAGAGAGAGAGAGAGAGAGAGAGAGAGAGGAGAGAGTTGGAGGAGAGGGAGGAGGAGAGTGAGAGGGAGGAGAGAGAGAGAGAGAGAGAACCTCTCCTCAGGAAGACTGTAGTGCGTCACAGTGTGTCCCACAGTATACTCATCTGTCCACACATCGTCACTTGTGAGTGTTTTGAGTCACTGGTCTAGTTCAAGGTCTCTGGCTTCTGTGACACCATCAATACTGGATCCTCACCGGTTCAGTCCAAGACAGTGAGGGTACTCTATCTGCCTTTGGCTGGGCTTTGGAGATCCTGTCCTCCACCACTGGGGCCCTGGACCTCAGATCTGTCTGTCAGAGGGTGCGGGAGCCACTCGCTGTCGTAGGCTTCTGCCCGTTCTTTCTCTGTTTTTCTCCTGCCCTGGGACGTAAATTCAATCCAACAGAGATTGTGGGAACCTTGCTGTAGCTGAGAATGTGTCCGCAGCCGCCTGGGCCCCCTGCGAGGGCCCTAGGTCCCTCTGCAGACTGGCAGGGTGATCTGAAATCAGACCTGGCTCCCCTCTGGGCCAGCAGACACTGAGGTTGGTAGTCCGTAACCCATAGTTCAGCCAGCGAGAGTGCGGGTACTGCCTAACAGGCTGCGCTGGGCTTTGGAGACCCGACCCCAGCCACAGGACCGTGTGGCCTGGAGGTGGGTGGTCCTTGGTCAGATCTGCCCGTTCTCCTGGGTTCTCTCCTGGGCCAGAAGATCCAGATGCTAGCGCTTCACTGCCCACAGTTCAGTCCCAGATACAGCATCACGGGTATGCAGCCAGTCTCTGGGGACTGGGCACCTGGCCTCCTTGGACCAGTTGGCTATCCGGAGGACACATCCACCTATGCTGTACACCGTGTGGACCCCTCTCACCTGGGACTCTCCTGGTCTTGTAGTCTGTAGCTCCCAACCCAGTCTATAGGCTCCGACCTGCCGCTCAGATGCCATGTATAGTCAGCGCCGCCATCTTGGATCCCATTTCTTATTTATTTGTTTTTATGAACTTTTGGTATTTGGCATACATGTATGCCTGTGCGAGGGAGTCGGAGCCACTGGAACTTGGGTTACCGACAGGTGTAAGCTGCCCTGTGAATGCTAGGAATTGAACTCAGGTCTTCTAGAAGAGCAGTCAATGCTCTTAACCACTGAGCCACCTCTCCAGCCCCTAAAAAAAGTAGGTCTTTGAAAAAATAAATAATGTTGAAACCCTCTTAGCCAAATTAAGAAAAAGAAAAGAAAAATGAACAAAATAAAGATGAAAAGAGAGACATTACAACAGATACAATGGAATTCTGAACAATGACTTACCTTAGAAACTTACATTCTACTAAGTTGGAAATTTTAAAATGAATAAATTTCTAGATGGCATAATCCATCTAAGTTAACACAAGAACAAATAACTTTAAAAGATGTGTAGTAAACAATGATATTGAAACTGTAATAAAAACTCCTAATTACTAATAACTCAGGCCCAGATAGAGTCAGTACAAAATTCTACCAGACCTTCAAATAGGAGCCAGTGGCAATACTTTTCAAATTATTCCATTGAGTTGAAAAGGAAAACTACTCCCAATTGTTTTTTTAATAAGTGGTACCTAATACCTAATACCTAATAAAAACAAGAAAGAAAATCATAGACCAATCTCCTTGATGAACATAGATACAAATAGTTTCAATAAAACATCAGAAAACTGAATTAAAAAAAACATACACATTACTTGGCATTATCAAGTCAGCTTCACATCCCAGGTACACAGGGATAGCTCAAGAAAAAAAATCAATAAGTATAAATCATCACATAAATGGACTGAAGCACAGAAATCACACAGTCAACTCAAGAGATGCAGAAAAGGCCTTTGTCAAAATATAACATCCTTTCATGATAACAAGTACTGTAGATATTAGGTAAAGAAGAAGAGACCTCAATGTACTAAGTATATATCACAAACCCACAGGTAACATAAGTGGGAAACCCTAAAGCATTTCTCCCAAGATAAGGAATAAGACAAGTTGTCCATTTTCTCCTATTCCATTCAGTATAATGCTTAAAGACTTCAGCATAGCAATGAGACATGAGAAGGAAATAACAATAAAACCAGGAGGGAAGGAAAGTCACCAGAAAAACAATCTCATATGCAATACTGCCCCCTACAAACCTCGCAATGAACCTAAGGAAGTGAAAAACCTGTGTGATACAAATGTCAAAACACTGAAGTCAGAAGCTTAGAAACATGCTGGATGGAAATGCCCCCTCCAATTAGAACAATTAATACTGTAAACATGACCATTCTGCTAAAAGAAATATGCAGGTCCAATGCAGTCCCTCCCCCGAAAAATCCCAGTGCTATTCTTCACAGAAATAAAAAGCAAAAACAAAAATAAATGTTATATGAAGGCACAAAAGACCAAGGGTATTCAAAGAGGTCCTGAATAAAAAAAAAAAAAACTACTGGAGAAAATATTATAGTACATGATTTCAAACCATACTACAGAGACATAGGAATAAACGCAGCAAGGCACAGCACAAAAAGCAAACACTTAGACCAGTGGGATACACTGGGATACCCAGATATCACTCCGTACAACTGCAGCCACTCAACCTTTGCCAAAGGTGCCAGAAATATGCATTAGGGAAAACAACAGCATCTTCAACAAATGGTGATGGGAGAACCAGATACCTATGTGACAAAAACCAATTTCAAAAACCTCTACATGAGACCTGAATCTACTATAGGAGAGAGTACATTTTAAGACACAGGCATCACACTTCTTGGAATTGTAGCTGCAGATGGTTGTGAGCTACCATGTGGTGCTGGGAGCTGACAATGAGTCCTCTTGAAGAGCTTCTAACCACTGGGATCCCTCTTCAGCCCCAGAATTGTTTTCCTAGTTCCATTTTTAGTTTATTCCTTATAAATGTGTAGAACTATGATTATTGTTGT
Source organism: Acomys russatus (assembly GCF_903995435.1). NCBI lineage: Eukaryota > Metazoa > Chordata > Mammalia > Rodentia > Muridae > Acomys > Acomys russatus. The sequence continues at coordinate 117,727,590 of NC_067137.1, read as the reverse complement.
GTATTGGTCTTTTATCCTGTAACCTTGCTGAAAGTATTGATAAGCTCTAATAGGGTTTATTAGTGGGTCTTTATTCTCTTTACAAGATCAAGGCACTTACAGTTGAGGTTGTTAGCCCATCTTTATCAGTCAGGTATCTCAGGAGCAGTGGTTTTCAACCTGTGGGTTTGCAAGCCATTTGGGGGTGGAATGACTCTTTCACAGGGGTCACCTAAGACCATAGGAGAACAGATATTTACATTATGACTCATAACAGTAGCAAAATTACAGTTACAAAATTACAATGAGAATAATTTTATGGATGAGGGTCACCACAACATGAGGAACTGTATTAAAGGGTCACAGCATTAGGAAAGTTGAGAACCAATGTTCTTGAGGAAGAAACCTGCTAGAATGAATGAATGAATGAATGAATGAATGTGTGTGTGTGTGTGTGTGTGTGTGTGTGTGTGTGTGTGTGTGTGTACATATTGGGGTTTATCACAGTGGCTTACAGGCTGTGATTCAGCTAGCCCAACAATGGCTGTCTACAAACAGAAGGTCCAAGAATCCAGTAGCTATTTAGTCCATGAGGCTGGATGTCTCAAGTGGTCTTCAGTATATGACAGAATCCTGAAGAAGTAGGCTCTAATGGCAATGAAGGAATGGCCTTGCCAAGGAGAGTGAGGGCAAGCAGGCAAAAGACAAAGAGCTTTGTTCTATGTCCTTTATATAGGATGCCACCAGAAGGTGTGCCCCAGATTAAAGGTAGATCTTCCCACCTCAAAAAAATATGTGTTAAAGGTGCATCTCCCAACTTAAAATGATCTCATTAAGAAAAAAAATACCTCACAGCCACTTGAGTTTTAGTTAATTCCAGATGTAGTGAAGCAGACAACAAAAAATAGTCATCACATGCACAGAAGTGTTTGTTTCCTTGCTGTTTGGTTTCTTGAGTTATTGTATAGTCTAGACACCAATTCTCTGTTAGATAAGTGGCTTTGTATCAGGGTAATATAATACTCATAAAGAATTTGGGAGCATTACCTTTTTCCTATTTTATGGATTAATTTATTTGAAGTTCTACTAGAATGAAGTGAATCCATCTGAACCTAGTGCTTTTAGTTGGTGCGCGTTGTTTTATCATTCCAATGTCATTGCTGCTTATAGATCTATTTGAATTGTTGACTTCATCATAGTTAACATTTTGTATGCTGTATATATACAAAAATCTGTCAAATTTTCTAAGTTGTGCAAGTTAGTGGTGTATAGCTTTCCAAGGTATGTCTTTGTGATTTTCTGAATTTCACTGGTGTCTTTTCTAATCTCTCTTTACTTCTCTAATTTTATTAATATACATATTCTCTCTTTCTTTTGGTTGGTTTGCCTATCTTTTCAAAGAATCAACTAATTCTATTTCATAGCTACTGTGACTAGAGCAACAGTGAACTTGGTTGTGCACAAGTCTCTAAGATGCCATGGGTTGAGCATATGCACAGGACGCATATAGCTGGATCATATAGCAGTTTTAAAAAAAAGATTTATTTATTATTTATACAGTGTTCTGTTGTGTGTGTGCCTGCACTCAAGAAGAGGGCACCAGATTTCTTTGTAAATGGTTGTGAGCCACCATGTGGTTGTTAAGAATTGAACTCAGGACTTTTGGAAGAGTAGACAGTGCTCTTAACCTCTGAGCCATCTCTCCAGCCCCATGTTATGGTGTTTTCAAGACAGTTCAATTCATAATGTCTTGAAAACCCTTCATACTGACTTCCATAATGGCTGCATGAGATTACAGCTACCTCAGGAGTGAATGGTCCTTCCCGTCTCCCACATCCACCTCAGGAGTGAATGGTCCTTCCCGTCTCGCACATCCACCTCAGGAGTGAATGGTCCTTTCCGTCTCCCACATCCACCTCAGGAGTGAATGGTCCTTTCCGTCTCCCACATCCACCTCAGGAGTGAATGGTCCTTTCCGTCTCCCACATCCACCTCAGGAGTGAATGGTCCTTCCCGTCTCCCACATCCACCTCAGGAGTGAATGGTCCTTCCCGTCTTCCACATCCTCACCAGTATAGTTATTATCTGTTTTCTTCGTGGTAGCCACTTTGCTGGGGTGAGATGGAATCTCAAAACAGTTTCAATTTGCATTTCCCCCAATGACCAAGGTTGTAGAACACTAAAAATGTTTAGCAATAGTTTGGTTTTCTGCTTTGGAAAGATCTCCCTTCAATTCCATAGTCCCCTTTTAGATTGGGCTGTTTGTTTAAGGTTGAAGGGTTTTTAGTTCATTTTATATTCTAATCCCCCATCAGATGCACAGCTGGTCAAAAATCCTCCTTCTTTGCGAAATGCCTTGTTAGTCAGACAGTTCTTTTAAAGCACAGAAGGCTTTTAAAGTTTTATGAGGTCCCATTTGTTGAATTACTTTTTTGAAGAACTGGACCCTGTTTAGAAAGTCCTTATCCATCTATGTGTGTTTAGACTTGCACTATCCTCTTGAGGGACTAACTGATGGAGGATGAAGAATCCTTCTTCGCCTCCTTGGAACATTTTTGGTTTGCAACCCACTATTGGATACTAAAAGAGCTTCATCTTCTTGTCTCTGAGTTCCACTTGCTTTTCCAAATACCTTTCCCATCCTTCCACTTTAAGAAGTATACTGTTCATGATAAAGTGTGTTCTTTGGAGATGAGACAGAGAGAGAGAGAGAGAGAGAGAGAGAGAGAGAGAGAGAGAGAGAGAGAGAGAGAGAGAGAAGAAGAAGGAAAGAAAAAACAAAAAATCTGTTTCCCAATCAAATCTATTCTTTTATTGGAGGAACTGAGATCATTAATATCTAGAGTTAAAAAGGTATCCATTAGTTCCTGTCATTTAAATATTTTTCAGCCTTTTCTTAGACACCTTTGATTACTTGTCCTGGAATGGTGGCCTATTTGGTGTGCTTACACCCTCCTTTGTTGAAGTACTCCTTCTGTTGTTCTCTGGGTCATGAATTCCTTATTGTGGGGTTTTCTTTTCTTGTCTCATCCTTTTAGTGTTCTGTAGACTTCCTGTACATACAGAGAACATCTTGTAATATAGATTTGAGAATTTTTTCTAAGATTTTATTGGAAATATTTTCTCTGCCTTTGGTGTGGATTTCTGCTTCTTCTTGTTCATAATGACAAGATTTGGTCTTTTATGCTATCCCAAATTTCTTTCTTTTTTTTTTTTTAAGATTTATTTATTGGGCTGGAGAGATGGCTCAGCAGTTAAAAAAAAAATGATTTATTTATTTATTATGTATATATGGGTCTGCCTGCATGTTCACCTGCATGCCAGAAGAGGGCATCAGATCTCATTATAGATGGCTGTGAGTCACCATGTGGTTGCTTGGAATTGAACTCAGAACCTCTGTTAGAGCGGACAGTGCTCTTAACAGCTCTGAACTATCTCTCCAGCCCCCTGATCATATTTCTTAAAATCCATCATCAACTTTTATTGGCTGATGCAGTTTATCCACCCTGTCTTAAGTCCTGACACTGTTGTCACACTACACAGTGTTGATGAAGATTCCCAACTGAGCTCTTAGTTTGCCTCGTTGAGTTTTTAATTTCAAGCATCATTTTGGTGTGTTTTGTTCTTCTGTGAGTTTATCTCTTTATTGAATTCTACTCTATATTTTGGACTGACTTCCTTATTTCATTCAGGGCTGTGTGTTTGTTCTTTTGGAGTGCATTCGTGTTTTCCTTAAGTTGCCCGAGCATAGTTATAAATATTCTTTGTAACTTCTTTGTCTGTCTCTTTGGGAGCCATCACCAGTGAAACGAATGCTTGTTGGAGAAAACGTGCTATCTTGATTTTTGAGTTGTTTTTTTTTTCTTCGCCCCCCCCCCCCCCCCTGTGCTGGGACTTGCTCGCATACTTAAGTTAGTTAGTTAGTTAGTTGTGTTTTTCTTTCTTTCCTTTAAATGGTATTTTTAAATTCACATCTCCTTTCTTCATTCAGTGTGGAGGGGGATTTACAACATTCAAGATAGGATTCAAATGTATTCGTTGGTTTCCATCCTCTATCCGTGGAACCTCCTTTGTCTGTGGGCCTTCCCCTTGGTCATCTTAGCCCTCCTCCCTGGGGCCCCTGCACCTATGAGCCTTTGCTGGGGCCACTTAGCCTACTCCCCTGGCCTGCAACTTCTGTCTCGTAAGTAGCTGTGACCTTTAGCCTGGATCAAGTACCTTTGTGTATGCCTTGGGTCCATAGCATCTCCTGTTGCAGCAGTGTTTTTCAGAACTAGCTGAACACTACTAAGCCTTCACCTGGATCAGATACAGTCTCCCCCTGTAGCCACAGTTTCTGCTCTCTGGCAGGACCTTGGAATCAGCCTTACAACTAACTCTTGGAACTCATAGAAGTTTCCTGAGCTGTAGAGAAGTGAGTTTTCTTTCCTTTCTGAGCCTTGTATGCCAGGATGCTGCTTGACTCTCTGTCCTGGGGTGAATCTTAGGTTTTGTGCTTCTGCTATGCCCAAGTTGGTGCCCATACCCCATGTCTGGTGCCTGGCTTGGAGTCATGTTCTAGAACTGAGAAAAAGGAGCCTTGGAACCTGAGTGTTCTTTCCATAGCCTAGCAGACCTCACTGAATGGCGGGGAACACAAATCCAGGGTGAGGACAGCTGGAGTCAGAGCAGGGCTGGGTGGAGCTGCCCAGGGCTCTCTGCCCATTCATCTCCTTCTGCCCACAAGCCTTCCTGGGCACAGCATGATCCTGTGATGCCTTGGTTACAGGCCCTACAAACAGTCCTAGCATTGACATTGTGATTGGAATGAGGGGCATGTCCAGCAGGTCGCTGATGACTGGCACTGTTTGGGGAGGCTTAGAAGGGGCCATCTTGTGAGAAGACAAACTTCCCAGGGAATACAGTCTCCTCGTGTTTCCTGTTCACTCTCTGCTTCATGTCTGCTTGATTGAGGTGACCTGTCAGCTTATTGTTTCTGCTTTCGTGTCTCCTTGCCATGATGGACTCTTAACCCTCCGGAACCATAACCCTAAATAAACTCTTCCTTCAATGATTTGCGCCCCGCCTGTGGTGTTTTGTCACAGCAACAGACAGTAACTAATGCAATAGACAGGAGGCCAAATCTACTCTGTCTCTGATGTCCTGTGGAGCATCCATGCACCCCCCACACACACACACACAGAGAGAGAGAGAGAGAGAGAGAGAGAGAGAGAGAGAGAGAGAGTTCTTTTCCTCTGTCTATTCAGTCTTAACCTGATCAGGCCTGTCTGCTGGTGCAATCCTTTCTGCCTCCCCTCACGCTCCACTCTATCCTAGCAAACGTGCTCCCCACGGCCCCCTTGTTATCCCGATGCTGCGGCCTCTGCGCCAGCATCTCTCTCCCTTCCCCTCTGCTCTATTTGCTCCATCCAGCCTATGCCTTAGTCCTCCCACCCCTCAGGGTTCTGTTTTGCCTCCTGTGTACAGCCCCACGGACAGACACTTGGCATTCAAAAATGGAAGGTGCTGTCTAAACATCCACCCTGCGAGCCCCTTCCCTGAGGTCCCCTCCCTTCGATCAGCCTTTCCAACCAACACCCTCATGAGCTCATGTTTGAAAAAGTCAACAACTGTGAAGGCAGAGCAGGCTTGTCTCCTTCTTGATAGCTCCCAGATCCCCTTCTGATTAGCCTCCCATCCTCTGAAGGCTCTGTGAGATCTTAGTAAATATTCACCCTGGCGCCTGCTGCCAGCTGGCCTCTTTCTTCATCGTGACTATGATGTCCCAGCAGGCCCCAGTTGTGGGGTGTGAAGGGGTCCTCGGAGCCTTCCTTCCTTCCTTCCTTCTCCTCTTTCTCAGGAAAAGGATTCCTGGGAAGGCAACCTGAGTGCTTCTTATCTGCTTCAGCCTCTCACACCTCTGGGATGGCCATTAAACAGCAGTCCCAGCCTTTGGAGTCTATGGTGACATGATTGCTCTATGGAGCCGAGGAGTCCAAGGTCAGCCTGGCTGTGGTGACATCGCATCTCGATCACCACAATAACAGTATAGAAGTAACTGGTCCCCATCAGCAGATTTCAGGGCCACAGCCCAGCACCCTAGCAGCCGGCTGCCCTAGAGTTGGGTACAGCAAACATTTGAGAAAGGTGTCCTGCTCTGTGTTTCAGTTTCCTTTGTTGTTGAAAAAAACCTGTTTGAGAATCCCACACCAATGGCTAGATTTTGGATAGTCATTTCTCTTTGCATATACACATGCAGAGATACTCTCCCAAAGAGATCATCCTGGTCATCTTCCACTGATTTGTCTCACTTGAGGACATATTTTCCTCACACCAGTACTTGGAGATGAGCCGCATTTTTACTGCGTAATGCTTTTTTTGTGGACACTTTACTTTGGGCATTGGCGCCTCCGTTGGAGTTTTGGAGATTTTTATTTTATTTCACTCTTTGCCAGAAGCTCCATAGTGAGCGTTCAAAGCTGCACACCCTCAGGTGCACCTTCCAGTGGTGATTTCTGTGCAAAGCTGCACACCCTCAGGTGCACCTTCCAGTGGTGATTTCTGTGCAAAGCTGCACACCCTCAGGTGCACCTTCCAGTGGTGATTTCTGTGCAAAGCCTCCAAATTAGCTACTTCTCTGTTGCTGTAATAAAATACCAGGACAAAGGACAAATTAGGGGGGGGGGGGCTTTTGCTTTTTTTGTTGTTCTGTTTCTTGGCTCACAGTCTCAGAGAGGACACAGCCCATCACCGCAGGAAAGGCATGGCGGCATGAGGTAAGCCCAACACTCAGAGAACAGGTTGACCACATCCCTTCCCCCACCCCAAAGCAGAGAGCAAGAGCAGGAAGAGAGGCCGGGCTATAAAGCTTCGGAGCCCTTCCAGTGACAGACTCCCTCTGTATAGCTTACATCTCATGACAGCTCCATAATCCCCCTAAACAATACCCCAGAGTGGGCACCAAGTGTTCATATACATGAGCCTACAGGCCACTTTGTAACTGAACAGCAACAGCCTACTGAACAGTATCATGGCTTAGTTAGGTGAAGATGAAGATCCATTTGGGGGCCAATGAGATGGCTCAGGGCCTAAAGACACTAACCTTGATGACCTGAATTTGATCTTTGGGACACACACACACACACACACACACACACACACACACACACACACACACACACAAATGCAAACACACACGCCATTGTAAAATACATAAATTAATAAATAAATACAAATATATAGGGCTATCAAGTTACCCTTCAACACAGCCTTTTAATCAGCCTCCGATGATCTTTGTAAAGTGGATTTGATCATTATAAGCATTCAATATCTGGGTCCAGAGAGGTGTTAGTAAGTGCTGGATGGGGGTGGGGGGGGGGGGGGGGGGAGGTTGCAATCCCCAGGTGTCAGAGCAGGAGTTGCTATAGTGGCCTGTCAATAGCAACTGCCCAGCTTGCTGACCCCAGGGAGCCTGCCTCAGGGACTCTGGCCACAATCCAAGGACCTAGGGAGCCACCTCTGCCTCAGCCCCAGCCCTCTGGACACAGCAGTGGGCCTTAGGCCAGGCTTCTCTGCTGATGTCATTAGAAGTACAGCTCCCCCCCCCAACCCCCCACCCCTGCAGGGGCAACAAATTGCTTGCACCACCTGGTGGGAAGATCCAATTTTCACCTGGGAAAAGGAGAGAGTGGAGGGAGATACCGTTTCTGACATGCCAAGTGCCGCTTCTGGCCTAGCTGCACCCCAGAGGCAGAAGCTGCCACCTCCCAGCCCTGCCAATTACAGCAACGATGTCAGGGTGTGGGCCTAGCCTGGGGCAGCTAGCTTTCCCTTTTCCATCACTGGGGTGCACACACTGCACCTTGTTAAATGAAGGGGCCACTTGACTCTGGAGGCCCTAGCCTCTCACCCTGGACCCTGTCTAGCATTAGAAAATACATCTGTTTTGCCAAACCGGCATGTTTGCTCTGTGCTGGGCAGTGGGCTGATGCAGGGTGTCAGTTAGGAGGCTGGTCTTGAGGGATCAACTCTGCCAAGGCATCTCCTTGGAGACCCCAGGCATGAGGACATAGTAGGGTTCAGGCAGACAGGGGACTCTGGGAAAGGGCATCTGGCCCCCGCCTCATGCTGTCACTTGTTTACCCAAGAGCTGTGATAGTCCATAGCTCAGAATCCACAGGAGGTCGGTTCCAGATCCCAGCTCCACAGTCGCTCACATCCCTTATAAATGTGACATTATTTTTCAAATAGGAGATGAGAGCTGGAAAATTCCCAAATGGCCACTCAAGCCCTAGGCTGAGCAGTGGAGCCCAAGCCATGAGGCTTGCTGGTGTGGGCATGGGAGTGCACAGGAATGCTGCCTGTCTGCAGCTCTGAGCCAGGCAGGGTGGGTGGGGCTGTTTGCTGTCACTGAAAAGAAGAGTAATGGGTGTTCAGCGTCTAGGAAAGGAGAGTCCTTTTTGGTTGTACCCTCTGAAGTCTGGGTCCTGGGATTTGGTGGCGCTGTCTCCCTCCCCTTTGAGAGACGAGCGCCATCTTGCATTTGAGTGTTTAGTTGGAGCCCTTGTGGTGGGTAGCAATTTACCTAGCTCGGGAGTGAGGTCTGCAGAGATGTGGCCAGCAAGCCAGAGATTCTCTCAAGAGGGATTGCTTTCAGTCAGAGTAGCCCACAGTCTCTAGGTTCTGTTGACTCTGGGCTTAGAAGGCAGACCATCATGGCGGCAGGTGCCTGTAGGAAGCAGAACAGTTGTGAGACATGCCCTGAGTTACCTGCTTCCTCAGCTCAGGCCCCACCTTCCATGGGTCCAACCACCCTCCCCCAAACAGCCGATTCAAACTAGAATCCATCAGTGCACTCAAGTATCCCGTAGGGGTCAGAGCCCTTGGAAGCTGATCCACTCAGATGAGTGGACACTCTGAGTGACACTCAGAAGGGCTTCATTGACATCTTAGCCATCTTTAGTCCAGCCAAGTTGGTTCAACCAAGCACTGTCTATCTTGTCTGTCCTGTCCTTGAGGGGCTAGACATTAGTTTCTCTCTCTGGCTTTCCCATTCTGTGTCTTCATCTTTGACTTTGTGTCTGTCTATCTCTTTCTGTCTCTTCTTCTTTGGGTGTCTCTGTCTGACTCTGTATAGCCCCCCTCCCGTCTCTCTGTCTCTCTCTGTATGTCTCTGTCTTTGCCCTCTCTCTCTCTCTCTCTCTCTGACTCAGTAGAAGGAAGAAAGATAAAAATCAATGTCCTTCACAGGCCCTGTCCCCATGAGCCTCAGTTTCCCCAGCTGAAATACGTCAGCATGAGCTCAATATTCCCCCTCATGTTGTTTTTTCCTTGAGTTTCAGGTTTGGCCCTTGAGCTCTGCCAGGCACGTCTTGTCCAGTTCTATTTTAAGATGCCTTCTTCCCCTGGTGAGCACAATTTCCAAGCCCCTCTTCCATCATACTTTTTACTTAATAATATAGCTTTTCGAAGTGGCCTTCTATTTTTACTTTTCCCATGGCAAGATAATTTCTAACCCTTTTCTCACCACCCAAGTCAATTTCCTTTGTTAATTTCCAAGCTTCTCCCTCCTACCGGGGCCTCACCTCTTGTTACTTAATTGATTTTTCTATCACATAATTCTGTGATTTCATCAATAAGCAATTTTAGAGCCATTGTCAATTTCTATTTTTTATTCCATTTGATGCGCTCAGTGGCCACTGCTCGGATTAGAAACGAGATGAGCTTTCATTATCTCTTAGATGCCAATTCTCCCCCTGGAGCCTTTCACCGCGGCAAGAACATTTCTGAACTTTTTATATTCCCTTCTAATTAATTATTCTCCATTTTTATTCACTTGCCTGACTTCAATCTTTTGAGCTAAGGGTGTAAATTAACACCTGCCTCCTGTTCCAAGTGTTATTTGGACTTCAGGAGACTTGTGCAGGTGGACTAGCTCTCCCACATGGTGCCCCCTCCTGTAGAAACGGCTGCACCCTGAGCCATCTTATTTACACTGACTGGGATTTCCAGTGCCTGACTCTGGACACATCCTTGCCCTCAGTGGGACCAAAGCCCTTCTCTGATGGCTGCTTCCCATGTATTTTGGCCTTGTTTAAGGAGCCATGATGGGGTTGGAAAGATGGGCAAAAGAGTGGCATGCTTGCTGTGCAAGCATCAGGACATGAGCGCCCATGGGACAGTGCGTGTCTGTGAGGCCGGCGGAGACAGGGGAGGTGGGAACAATCACCTGGACTCCCAGAACTTGCTGGCCAGACACACTAGGCAACTGGTTCTCAAAAAAACAAGATAGAAGATGTCTGGAAAGATGGTTCAGTGGTTAGGAAAACTGGTGTTGCAGAGGATCTGGATTCTGGTGCCACCGTCCCCTTGATGGCTCACAACCATCCATAGCTTCAGCTCCACGGAATCCAACTCCATCCTCCAAAGGCACCAGGTACAATGTGGAGCACAGACATACATGTGGGTGAAGTACGCATACACATAAAATTTAAAAAATCTTTAAAAATGAATAAGGTGGAGATCAATAAGGAAGATAGCGGATGTCGACCTCTGGCTTTGACATGCACACATATGTGTAAACACGCATGTAAACACACACACACACACACACACACAGGAACAGAGAGGGGGGGAGGGAGGGAGGGAGGGAGGCAGGCAAACAGACAGAGACAGAGATAGTGAGAGACAGAGATAGTTAAATGATAAGTAAATAGATAGATAGATAGATAGATAGATAGATAGATAGATAGATAATTCTAAAAATACATGAAACACTAAGAACAAGAGACACTAAGGCCATTGTTAAAAGTGGGTGTGGGAACTATTTCCATTCATGCTTGATGCCTTGCTTGAGGCAGGTGGGTTTGATTGATGGGGCCAAGACACTGCAGTCCTCATCTGGATGCTTTCACCACCTGAAGGAAAAAACCGTTAAAAAAATTTCCTGGGCCGGGCGTGGTGGCGCACGCCTTTAATCCCAGCACTCGGGAGGCAGAGGCAGGCGGATCGCTGTGAGTTCGAGGCCAGCCTGGTCTACAAAGTGAGTCCAGGATGGCCAAGGCTACACAGAGAAACCCTGTCTCGAAAAACCAAAAAAAAAAAAAAATTTCCTGATATCTTGTGACTTGTATCAACCAGCTTTCTCTGCCACTGTCTTGGGAGAAAGGTTATCCGCCATCTCAACAGAGTGACCCTCGCTGCACATTAAAACTGACACCTGCATAGCTCACCCATGAACTGTGCATGGAAACCATCTGCAAAACAAAACAAAAACCAAAAACAAAAAAAAAAAATTAAACAAAACAAAACAAATCAACATCTGCCTCAGGGACAGGGAGAATGTACCCTGTCCCTAGGTGGTGGGGTTCATTTCAGAGGCTGCAGGGTCAAAGAACCTTGATGCACTGCTCAACCCAGGAGACTTGCCACAGTCACCTCTCCATGAGGACCCAGCTACCTCCATGCTGTCAGAGTCATCCCGATGAGCAGCTTCATGGTCAACATCCTGTGCATTGAGCCCTCTCCGTGCGCTGGGAATCAGCCTCCCAGAGTACTTGTTAGGCAACGTCCATCTCATAAGGAAGTTGAGGAGCATAAGGCTGGCAATACATGATGACATTTCTTAAATACAACTTTCAGGACACATAACCATTAGTCTCAAAAAAAAAAAAAAAAAAAAAAAAAAAAAAAAAAAAAGCAGCCATGACCCCTGACTGGCTGGACTGCTTTCCATGGACTCCAGGAAGATTGCGGATAGAACTCTAAGGCCCATGTGAGCCCAGCTTGAGATTAGGCCCCATCCACAGTCCCCTTGCCTCATTCACTGACCTCATTACTAGCCTGTCCCACGCTGTCACTATGCAGGGTGCTGGGACTGTGACAGTGACATGTTCTGGGAGGTTATCATCTAGGGATGTGTCGAAGTCGACGATGAAATGGGCCAGCCTGCCTCAGACTGAGAATGCGGAGGGGAGGAAGTAAAGGAACTGGCTCTCACAGGAACCACTTTAAAGAGTTAACAAAGCATAGACAGCGGCTCAGCTCGGGGCTCTCCGAGGAATTGTGATGTTGGATCTTCATTGTCAAGTTGACAGGGTTTCGAATCACCATGGAGACAAATCTCTGGGCATGCCTGTGAGGAATTAACAAGTTTCCCAAATTGGATTAACTGAGGTGGGAGACCTCCCTGGATGTGGGGAGCACCGTTCCGTGTTCCATGAGCAGGTCTCCTGGATTAAATAAGGAGGAGGAAGCAAGGTGACTGGCATCCGTTTCCCTCCCTCCTGACTGTGGAGACCGCAGTGTGACCCACCGCCTCCTACTCCTGTCACCATGCCCCCCTCATCCTGACGGTCTGTACCCTCAATGCATGAGCCAGAAGAAACCCTTCTGTCTTTAAGTCGCATTTGGCGAATGCTTGGTCCAGCAACAAGGAAAATAGTGAATACAGTAGGTGACACTTTAGCTAAGATATAATAACTGAGAAGAGACTAGAAGTGGTACAGAACAGGGTCAGGCCCAGACAGGACCTTGGCTGTTCTGGGAATAGCCAAGAGAGGGAAAGGGCAGGCCATTACCTGTAGGAGCCTCACACATCTATGGCTCTGGGAGCATTGTACACAGCTTTCCTGAAGCCCTTCTCTAAAACAAATCATCTGATTAGTAAATTTCTCTGTCATGGCAGCCCTGTGCTTTTACGTTATCTACCATCAGCTCATGTCCTGTGATTGTGTAGTGTGTATGTGTGTGTATGTGTGTGTGTGTGTGTGTGTGTGTGTGTGTGTGTGTGACTGCGCATGTCTCTTTGGCTCACTGTTTGCCTCAGTGGAACAGGGACCGCAGCACTGCCTCCCTTGCCGGTGCACTACTGTAGAGATGCATCCCTATAGGGATGAAATGAGTGAGCACTGGCCTTGGATTGTGACTGGTCCCTGGCCCAGAGGAAGGGCTCCATAGGCGTCAGCTCGCATTAGCAGAGTATGTACATTTGCCATGTGGGACTGGTTAGAGAGGGCGTGAGTCTGGCCATGGTTACTGACACGATCACTTACATAAGTTCTGACGGCGAATGTTCTGCGAACAGCTGGCAGGATGTATATAATCTAATAAGAACTCGTAACCTCTTTAAAGCCATGAAGTGCTTCCCAGCTAATCTCGAATTTGGTTTGAGGATGACCTCATTTTACGAGAACCAGCCTTACTGTCAGCACGTGGGTCAGTGAGTGGGTTCCCTGCCTCCTACTGTGGGATGCCTGAGGGTCCACACCCGGCCTTCAAGGGATGTGAGCAAAGATGTCCAGAGGCTGGATGACAGTCCTGGAAGTTGTCAGTTTGGGGGTGGCTGGCAGGGCTGGACCAAGGGACTTAAACCATCTCTCTCCGGGGTCTGTTCGGGAAAGGTGTGACAGAGAGGGGACAGGGTACTTCTCTGATGACTTGATCTGGGGAGAGGCTTCAGAAAAGGTTGTGTGACCAGTGCAACCGAGGCCCTTCTGTCACCTGGGGATGATCCCTGCCAGAGGCAGATGGGGCAGTATGGTGAAGAGTGGGTCTCCATCTTAGAAACAGGGTGTGGTGCCTTGTGGGGGGGGGGTGCAGACCTTGAGTAAGTGTCTTGGGCCTCAGTGCTTAGGGCCAGCTGGAGTTGCCAGGCTCTTCTGCCTTTAACATCGCATGTCATGGGCAAGCCTCCCTCTTCAGGACCTCAGTTTCCCCGACTAAAAGAAAGAAAGGAGGAAGGCCTTACAGGCCCACACAGGATTTTTTGCTCTCAAAGTTCATGGTACAATAAATGGTGGAAGGCAGTCTGGAATGTTGCCCTTCCCTGTTACTCATTCGAGCTGAGCAACCCAGGGTCCTGAGAATGCGTGGGCTCGGGCCTATAATTTGCACTCAGGAGAAAGTGGGCCCCAGGCCTCAGCTGAGAGGGGCTTGACGGTTCTGCTTCTCAAAACGGAGCTGTCTCTGGGCACAAGGCCAACCTGGACACTGAAGAGCTCTGGCCTCCTGATTTTCCTCACTGCCCTAGTGGCTAATTGAGCACAGGACAGTATCTATGGCACGTATACAGTAAACATTACTTCAGCCATCTGGAACCGGCTTCCCGCAAGCTGTCCATCACTTTGGGGCCCTGGGCCAAATTCTGGGGGGATGTACTGTTTTAGAGAGAAGGAGGACTCTCTCCTCATCAGAGCCCTGCCCTTCAAGTTCGCCAGCGTGGCATCACATCCCACCGCAGCAGCAGCAGCAAAGGCCCTAATCCGGACGCCTGCCCTCACCTCAGGCGTGAAGTCACAGTTAGGAGCAGTGTTCAGACAAGTGGGACAGTGGTGTAGCCTCAGGTCAGGCAGACATAGCACAGTGTGTGCAAACCCTGCTGGGGAGGGCTCCCTGATCTTGAAGGAAGGGAACCCCACGGCTCTCTCTGTCCTTCTCTACAGTTGATACCATGAGGTGTTTCCCCCCAACCTCAAATCCACCTTCTGTTCTCCTCCCCGAAGCCTCCCTTCATCACCTATCATTTTCCTGTTCTATCAGCACGTGCTGTGTTTAAATCTCCGAGTCCACATTGTGCCGCCTGTATGTACAGTGGGCTTCCTTAACCAAGGTCTACTGATTTAGAAATCTAAAACACTCTCTGTAGGATGCTGCTCCAGCCCCAGGGGAAAGGTCTGTTTTGGTGGTACTTGAGGGTGGTGCCAGGATGGCTCTGGAGGACAGCGAAGGGCCTGGGAAAATGTCAGGATCCCAAGTGTCATTCTTCCGGCTTTGTAGAATTTTAAGATTGAGGTATAAGATATAATTACATACTTCTTAAGCATACAGCTCATGAATTCCATACACACAGGCACTTAGGAAACCTCTAGGCAGCCATAGGTTATGTATTTTATTGTCTGAAACAGGATGTCCCCCTCCCATGTAGCTGCTGCCTCAACCTCCCAAATGCTAGGATTCCAAGCAGGTATCAGGGTATTCTTAACTCTAGGGTATGTCCAATATCAAGAAAGGTGACAACCCCCAGGTGACAACCACCCAAGGCTAACCACAAAGATAACCATCAGTCCCTACAGACAACGCTTTAGTCTACTCTGCCCTGTAGTCTTAAAAGGACAGATGTTTATTTCTCACAGTTCAGGAGCCCAGGAGTCCAAAGCCCAGGCATTCCCCTAACAAGAGCTTTTTTGCTCAGCATCCCACAGTGGGGTGGAGGAGTGCATACACAGAAGGGACAAGTTTCTTGCCAGCAGGAAGCCATTCCCCTGATAATCACCTGCATCTTGCATAAGGTTGGTAACTCAGAGCTTTCAGATGTTGAGGATTCAGTTTCCAGCCCATGAATGCGAGTGGCAGATGGTTTCAGCATACGTGAATGGCCCATGAGAAGTGTGAGCTTTGGTACCTGGGTTCCTCAGCTCCACCGCAGGCCTTGAGAGTCCTCTGCCCATCGGTGGCTCATCCTTTTCTTCAGTGTGTAGGATTTTCTGCACTAGTGAGGTTCATTGGCCCTCACCATAGCACCTCCTTTTGCAGTCCTAATGGAAGACAGCCTCCTGTCTCTCTCTCTCCTCTTTCTGTTCTCCAGTTGACCTGCAGTTGAGTTCATGGACATCAAGACTTGAAGTATTGGGCTGGAGAGATGGCTTAGAGGTTACGAGAGCATTAGCTGCTCTTCCAAAAGTCCTGAGTTCAATTCCCAGCATCTACACGGTGGCTCACAACCATCTATAAAGAGATCTGGTGCCCTCTTCTGGCATGCAAGTGTACATGTAATGTAGGCAAAACACTGTAAACCTAAATAAATAAATCTTAAAAAGAAAAAAAAGTACTTGAAGTATTGCAGGTGAAGGGAGCGAAGCCCACTGTACCAGCTCCTCATCCTGCTCAGGAGGTACCATGGCTGAAGGCCTCACAGTAATACTAAAACATGAATGCTGTAGGCAAGGCTGGATGCCAACTAGGGGATCAAGGCCTCCTGAGGCCGACTTATCTGCTGTGCTGTGCTGAGCCTGACTCCAGAGCCCAGGGATCAGAGAGCAAGCTCTAGGAGTTTGCATCCAACTGTCTCAGACAAACCCAGACAGAACCTATCTATACTGGAGATGCTGAGCTCATGTAGTGCTTAGAAGGCAGAGGGCCACCCTACTCTCCTCAGCTGGCCCCACATTCCCAACTGAGAGCAAAGCACTGGGACTACTGTGCCGGTGAATTGGTAGTAGAGGACAGTAGGCCTGTGTGGCACTGCAGGGAATGCTCATGGCCTTGGGGAAACAGGTTTCTGGAAGTTTCTGTGGAAATGACAGAAACAGGATCCCAGGGGCCAGCTAAGATCCCTTCTAGCCCGTTGGCAAAGGCCTCTGGGAGGTTGCACAGTCAAGGGTATCCGGAATCTTAAGGAAACCTGGGTGCTTTGGGGCTGAGTGTTTCATTTCTGCCAGTGAAATTTGTAATTAGGGTTTTCATGAGGGTCAGATGGCTTTGTGATGAATGGCTGAAAATAGCCTCAGTGAGCACTCTAGAATGGAGAGGCCTAAAAACAAAAAATAGTCTTCAAAGAAGGACACTGGGTGCTCGGCCTGAAGCACCTCCTCTGGAGACTCAGGGACCAGTTCCCAGGGACCCCCACCTTGCCCTGAGCAGCTAGGGCACAGACTCATGGCTCCAGAACCCTGGCTTGACCAAGGCTGCAAGGATCTTTAGGGCAGTAAAAGAAGACACAGGCCTGCTCTCTGTCTACTCACCCTTCACTCCACCTCCACCCTCCCAAGTTCCTGCACTGCTGTCCCTGCTCCCACCCTACCCCCATCCTGGTCATCCCTGGCTTCCAGCAAGGAAGACTCTCCCAGATGGGAGTACGGCCTTGGATTCCCAGCAGTGTCCCCGGGTTTGATCTGGGCAGTTTTAAACAGTGAGAAGGATTTTATTTATGACTGTTACAGAGGGGCAAAGAAAGATGGAATTCCATTCCCAACACAGTGAAGACAGCCTGGAGCCAGCAGAGAGAGTGGATGGGTGTGGAGGCGTGGGGGGGGGGGGGGCACGGGGAGAAGGGGGCGTCTATGGATGGGACATCATAGCCTTGGCCTTACTGTGACCTTTGGGTTCATAGTTGGAGACTGAATGCTCAACTCAACTCAGCTGTGTAGGGAGAGGTAATCTGCAGGAGCGGTTAGGCCCCAGGGTAGTCCTTAGGAATGGCTACTTAGTTACCTGGAGGGAAACCCCTTACCTCAGAGCAGTTTTCATAGAAGGGATCTGGGTTCATCTTGTCCTCTCTGTTACCACATGATTCCCTCTGCTGGATGACAGGATGAACACCCTGCTGGTTTATAAAGGGATCAGAGCTTTCCCACCCTTGACTCTCTTTTCTGGCATCTGAGGCATTTCTTCTCTTAGTTCTCAGTCATGCGACTCTCTCTCAAGGGAAGCAATCTCCCTGATGGCTGTTGGCACAGGTTTTTCCAAAACGAGCCGAACCTCGATGGCTTCTTCCTTCTAATCGTCCATCTTGGCACCAGGCCCTTCCCTCCCTTCCAGCCACCAGCTGTCCAACGCTTAGTGTCCCCTAAAGCCAAAGTGCCAAAGAATCACCCAACCTGCTCTGAGGCCCCTTTCTAGGACAGTGGAACTGAGAGGGAACACAAATGGGAGAGAGAATCAGAAACCACAGCCGAGTGGGGGGGGGGCGGGCATTGGGGGAACACAACCTTGCTTCACCCCTATCATACATTACAGGGCATTCCCTGTCAACCACCCCCAACCTCGCCTCACTGAGGGGCTCTACCCGGGCCATCCAACCAGAGACTTTGCTACGCTCCCTCTCCCACCCACAGTCTGCTCCTGATGATGCTTGTGGAGAGAAAGAGCCCTTTAGGAACGGAGTCTGGGCCACACCATGTCTCAGCGGCAGAGATGTGAGATCTTCAAGGTGGAGGAGACCTAAGAGGTTGCAAAGGCGACTGCTTGATGCCGGTGCGTCTGTGGGCTGGGGGTTCATTTGCTTCGTTTGGTAGATGAGAAATAAGCTGAAGGCAGTCCAGTCACCGGGAAGCTTAGACTCAAGGGACAATGACTTGGCCCCCATCACGGCTAGCCTTCTAGAAAATGGACTCTGGCCTACCCCTTCTGTCTCCCCCCCTTCTGCCCTGAGAAGTCACCAGACCACTTCTAGGAAGGGCAGCCCTGGCTTCATTAGGGCCTGAAACACCCACCTGTCTTCAGGAGGCTCCCCTATGAGGTCCAGGGGGGCCACGCTCCTTGCGGAACTGATTTGAACCCACTTCTGCTCCTGTTCCCCAGACTACAGCTTGCACCTCTGTTCCGGTCCCAACCTTCCCCAGGCTGCAGCTGCATCGTACTTTGCGCAGCTGTGTACAGGAGGAGAGGGGAGTTCCACATGTACCAGGCCAGTGTTACAGGGTTAATGAGAGGGAATCTGGTAGGGCCTTCCTGACTCTAGGTTTCCATCTTGTGCATGTTGTATGCGCTACAGTTCCAAATGTGAGCAGGGGAAACAACACCAGAGCTGACTCCCACCCAAGGCTCATTACAGGGGGGACAACAGGAAGACTTGATCTTGCTAAGTCTTTGAGGCGTCTCCCCCACATCCTTACCAAGATGCTCAACCTCCTTCCAAAGAACAAAGTTTAAATAGTTGGTAAGCACAAACTTGATGAAAATTTGACATTTGATAAGAAACTAATTTGGGTGTGCTTTTTTTTTTAATACTTAAAAACGCTAAAGTAATAAACAACATCTATAAATGTCAAACTTTTCTACTTTGATTACGTTGCTTTGATTTTTATCAACATTTTTTATTAAAAATCCACTATAAATGAAATAGAGAAGGGACGATAGGCACAGGAAGATAAATCTTACGATTATCCAGACATATGCGACAGCATCCCATTTTTTTTTTTTTTCTCAGCACTGGGGATTATTTTTTGCCCTGCTACAGTTATTATGATGTCTTTATCTTTGTCTTTGAGTCTAGGAAAACTGTGGCGGTGATGGGAACAAGAATTAAATTGTGAACCAAAGGTGGCTTTCTGGCTCAGACAGATCAGGAAGATGCCAGGGGTCAGGGTGGGGCAGAGGACGCGCTGAGATTCTCAGCCTTAGGACTGCAGGAGGAACAACGCAGGACATGGGGTGACTCTCCACCCAGGGCCTGACCCCTCACTAGGCTACCTCTGAAGTTCTTCTCCGGAGCTCTGCATGATCCACTCGTGTGTCTAGGAGCCTGTATTTAACTGAGGTCTCCCACTCTTCCAAAGGGTTAGTGTTAGTGCTCCTCCGGTTCCAGGTCCCCCCTCCCCCACCCCCAACCCCACATAAGGGAGGTGTTAGTGAGTGGTGCTGGGAAAGGCGGAAATGGACGGATGCACAGATGGATGCACTGATGAGTGGCAGAAGATATGGATACAAGAAGAAAGGAAGGCAGACAAATGGGAAGCTGAATAGAAGGAGAAAGGAAGGGAGGGAACCCCCCCGCCCACCCCCTGAAAGGGTCAGGGAGGAAGGGATGTGGGCTGGGACCCGCTCACATCAATTGTTAACCAAGAAAATGTCCCACAGACTTGCATACAGGATGTTCTCATGAAGCCATCTCCTCCTCCCAGATGCCTCCAAATTGTGTCAAGTCAGGGTGTGTGTGGGGGGGCAATCTGAGCAGCCCAGCTGCTGAATGGTGGAGACACCTGGCACCAACAGCCAGTCGCTTCAGACTGTTCCTCACGCCAGAGCAGCACGCATGGGTTTGGAGTGTGGGAAGTGAGTCCTTACCTCCAGCTACTCTGTCACCGCCACCCTGAAGACCCCACACTTCTGGAGGAGCCTCTGAAAAGGCCCATGGTCCAGAAGGCAGGGGCTTCAGAGCACTCACTGAAACTGGGGGCTCCTGGCTGCCTCCAAGCAGTGGAACCAGGCCTAGAGGACTCAGCCAAGGGAGAAAGGATTGAGGCTGAGGACAGATTTCCATTAGAATTAGGGATACCTTCTCACTCCTCCTTCCTCTGAGTTGCAGGCATTCTAGCATCAAAGGCATGAAGAAGTCGTGTAAACGGTCCAGAAGCACCCAGGTAATATGGTGGATGTCTAGTGTGGTGTGTGGTCCTACGGAACGGTGACAGGTAGACAGAAGGCCCTCACCTTGGGTGAGCTGCCTTTGAGAGGTCAAAGGGGTGCCTTTAGGTGGAAGAGTGAAAGGAAAGAGACATTAGCAGCCTGGGCACTGCTGAGACAGGGGTGTAGTGAGTAAGCCTAGCAAGCCAGTACCCAGCGCCCACTGTCCGAGCTGTCTTTTCCAGGGTCCCCTCAGGTAGATGCCTGACGGGAGGGCAACAGGGTTAGAGCAAGGTTGTACTTTGAATGATGCTCCCCAGGCAGGGTAATGGGCTGGGACATCTTGAAGCAAGATTCTATTTTGAAACCCCAATGGAGCCCCTTTCTTCTCAGGTCTGGGAATACACCCTTTTTCTTTGTGAGCAGCTGCAGAAGCCCCGTGTTCCCCCAGCACTTCAACACCCCAGGCCTTGACTGGTGCTATTTAAAAGCATCTTGATCCAGGCCAGAGAAAGAGGTAATTGGGGGCCTGGGAGATGAAAGGGGCAGCCCCCCCATCATGCGCTGCCCTTGCGGAGGGGTCAACAAAACGTTCCTTGTGGTCTTGCCAATTACGGGCACCAAGGAGAGTGAGCGACTGGGCCAGACAGGAGACGTGACTGCCCCCCTTCTCCCGGGTGAGCTGGGGTCACTGCTGCTGCCCACAGAGCCCTGGGCCTCCGGGTCAGCCTGGGAAAGTGGCCCTGGGCTGAGATCCAACTGTCCTGGGGCAGAGCTGGCCCTCCTTAACTCAGGACATGTCCATGCACCCTGTGAGCCTGTGGTAATGAAGGCAGGGCAGGCCGGAGCTGCCCACACCCTAGCAAGGCATTGTGCTTTGGTGGCCCTGAGGCTGTCTCTAAAAGCCATGACTGTAAAGTTATCTGACCACCACAGATGCCCTTTCAGGACCCCAGCATCTGGCCTGGGGACTGCAGGGTGGTACAAAACATCCTAGTCCACATTCCACTAGCCAGAGAAGCCCTGGGTATCTGCACCTGCCCTTCAATGTGTGCTGGGGGTGTGTCTGCTCCTGCATGCCAGTTCTAGACCCTGACATGGCTGCCCCCTGGCGTCCCCAGACTTCCTGTTCAATGGTCATCAATCCAAACCTAAAAGACACAGCAGCTGAGCACCAGATGGGGCACTTTGTGCTACTACTTGCCTCTCTCTCTCTCTCTCTCTCTCTCTCTCTCTCTCTCTCTCTCTCTCTCTCTCTCTCTCTCTCTGATTCTCTGTCTGTCTGCCTGTCTGTCCATCAACAGTCCCCCAGAACTTTTCATGGGGCCTAGTCAGCCTGCTGCAGGAACAAGCAAGGTGGCTGTACCTCCCCAAGGAATGTCTGATGTCTGGCTGCCTTCAGAGCCTCAAGTAGGCTTCTTGAATTGAATTTGACTCAATTCAAATTTCAGAATTGTTTCAGCCAAGACCCATATCGCGAAGAGTTATCCCTTATAATAATTTTACCCTTCGAGGTCTCATGTTAGACTCTTTAATCCATTTGGGGACCGGTTTTGTATATAATGTGAAGCGATAGTTCAGTTTTGTTTTCTGCATGTGGGTCTCCTCCTTCCTGTGTTCCTGGCCTCTCTGTCAATCAGCCACAGATGCACAGGTCTGTTGTGGGACTCTAACCTGTTGCATCGACTGATAAGCCCGCGCCATGTTTTGATTGCTCTAGCTATGTAGGAGATTTGAATCCACCATGATGCCTCCAGTTATGGCTGTTATTTCTCAAGGCTCCTTTGGCTATCTAGAGACTGTTATGACTCAATTCAAATTTCAGGATTGCTCCTTCTACTTATGCAAATAGTAATATCAGGAATTTGATGGGCATTGATGGAATCCATAGCTGTCTGTTAGGACATTGTGGACATTTTAAACAAATTGGCTTCCTTCCATGAACATGGGCTTTCTTTCCATTTATTACCTGTCTTCTTGAACTCATCCTATGAATGTTTTATGGTGCTCATTGTACAGGTTTTTATATCCTTGGTTAAATTCATTTCATTGTTGTAGCTATTGAGATGGGATTGCTTTTTTTATTATTTTTATTTGTTTTCAAATAGCTGTTGTGTGCAGGAAGCTACTGGTGTCTATGTATTGATTTTCTGCCAGTTTTTCTAATTAGTTCATTAGTTGTGGCATTTTTGGTAGAGTTATTGGGTTTTTTTTTTTCTTTTTAAATATTGAATCGTGTCATATGCAAAAAGACAAGATTTAATGTCTTCCTTTCTGATTTGGAAGTCTTTTGTTTGTTTGGTTTTTTTTTTTCTTATTTAATTGCTTTGAGCAGGCCCTCCAATACTACGTTGAACAGAAGCGGTGAGAGTGGGTGCCTTTGTCTTGTCCCTGAACTCAGGGGAAGGCTGCCTGTTTGTCATCGTCCCCTGTAATGTTCCACATGGCCATCTTGCATGGTCTTTTTGTGGTGACATATATTTTATCTGTATATGGTGTGTTGGGAGCTTTTTATCATGAAAAATACATTGCATTTTCCCAAAGGCCTCTGCTTTGGCTTTCAGGAGTGGCCAGCAAGCACGCGATCACGGCAAATGCGCCCTTGATGCTGCAGAAGCTGCTTTGTTAGTAGTTTGCTAAGGGTAGCTGCATCTGGTTATCCAGCAGCAGTTAAGCTGCTGCTTCTCTTCCTCCTCCTCCTCCTCCTCCCCCTTCTTCCTCCTCCTCCTCCTCTCCTCTTCCTCCTCTCTCCTCTTCCTCCTCCTCCTCTTCCTCCCCCTCCTCTTCCTCCTCTTCCTCCTCCTCACTCTTTTTCCTCCATCTCCCCTTCTTCCTCCTTCTCTCTCCTCTTCCTCCTCTTCCTCCTCCTTCCTCCTCTTCCTCCTCCTCCCTCTTCTTCCTCCTCCTCCTTTTGAATACCAAATATTGAACCTAAGATCCCATGCATTCTAGTTACTGTCACTGGAATACAGCCTATCATTTTTGTTTGTTTGTTTGTTTGTTTGGTTTTGGTTTTTTTGAGGCAGGGTTTCTCTATGTAGCCTTGGCTAGCCCCGAACTCACAGAGCTCTGCCTGCCTCTGCCTCTTTTTTTTCTTGTATTCTTTTCCTTGTTTTGTTTTGTTGAGACAAGATTTTGTTATAAAGCTGTGGCAGATCTGATATTCACTACATAGCCCAGGCTGGCCTCAAATTCATGATAATCCTTCTGCCTTCACCTCCCAAATTCTAGAACTGCACCCCTGCACCTGCTTTGCAGTCCTGTGGCCCAGCATGCATAGCTCCTTTGGAAGAGTTGGAGAAGGCTTGATACCTGGGTGTTAAATGTTTTGTAGAATTCAACTATGAAGCATCAGATCCAGGGCTTTTGTTTGATAGGAGATTTTTGTTTGTTTGTTTGTTTGTTTGTTTTATTTCATCACAGACTCAATCTTCATACTTGCCATTGGTCTGTTGAGATTTTCCACTTTTTCCTGACTCACTGCTGGTAGATTTGCTTTTCCCACTCTTCTGGGTTACCTGCTCTGTTGGCATATGATTGCTCACAGTGGTCCTTTGTGTTCCTGTGGTGATAGTTAAAATATCTCTTTTGTTTCTAATTTGATTTAAAGCTTCACAGTTTCTCTTTGTCTAGTTAAAGTTTTGTTGACTTTTATCTTTTCAAAAGACATTCTCTAAGCCTTTTATTTATTTATTTATTTATTGCTTTCTAACTCCTGTTTACAACCAGTGTGTGTGTGTGTGTGTGTGTGTGTGTGTGTGTGTGTGTGTGTGTTCTGAGTTTCTGGCCTTTTCTTTTGCTAAGCTCTTGAAGTGCAACATTGGATTGTCCCTTTAAGAGTTTTCTTTATATATAAATGTATATTACTATAGATGTGCTTAAAGCATTTTTGCTACATCCCACTCACTTTGACAGGCGTGTATTTTCCTTTGTCTCATGTTTTAAATTTTATTTTTATACATTAAAGTACTTTGTTTTTATTGGCACCTTTTACACACATCAGAAGCTATTAGAGTGTGCCTATTTTACATAGCGATACGCTTTATAAAGATGTCTTCATTCAGCTGTATTGTCAGAAACATAGATGAATACACCTGCATTTTTCTGCAATGTCAGAATTTATTGACTAGCGATAAATTCACAAAAATAAATAAAATAAATAAATTCACAGGATATGACACTTTCTACTGCAGCTATTTCCCAGGTGTTCCACTTTCTTTGGTAACCCAGCTGATATGAACACAGGTTGTTTTATTCTGGTCTTAGTGCCTAGTACTAACTCTCATAACACATATCACTCAGTAAATAAATCTGCATTAGAGTTGTATGTATGAACAAAGAATTCCTGGAAAGAAGCTCTGTCTGTAAAGGCTGACTAGAACTTTGGGGCAGTTGGAATGTTGCAGGTGTAGAGCCTAAGTACAACTTATCTCAGGCTTTCTTTAGTCCCCTAAGCCACTACTCCTTGCTCACCTCTAAATGTCATCTAACACCCTTTGACCAACAGATACAAACCTTTTGGAATGTACTGACTTATTTCCCACCATCAAAGGGCGAAGATTGCTATCAGATAGTGTCTGGTATGTAGAGCCAATATTTCTCTGCTTAACTAAAACCCCCGTCTCTGACATTTCCACCAATATATTTGAAAGCTGTCTTGATTTATTACTTTCTTTGTCTTGTTACTATAAAAACTTCATCAAACTATTTCCATGTTGAAAAATGGAATTGTGTTCCTGGGCTATGATCACTTATACTTGGCTCCAGAATAAATTCCCCCTTAACTTTTTTTGAGGGCTTGGGCATGTATAAATTGAAGAGTGCAAACAAAGGGTTAAGAGGCCGGCAGCAGAGTTTCAGGAGCATCAGAGGTCAGCTGACAGAGTGCCAAATCAGTCTGCTGATAAGACAAGGAACCCGCACCAGTTACAAGGAAGCAAGTGCTCTTGTGCATTAGGCCATGGACTGCAGAAGCAGAAGGTGGGATTGCTGTTGACAAAGGGACAGGGGAATGGATGGGTGGATGGCCTAGGTGAACAGGCAGGCAGGTGGACAGCTATTGAGTAGACCATGTCAACAGCATGGATGAAACCCAGCTGAAGCCCCAGGGGAAGTTGGAACTGTCTAGCTATTGGTCCTTGACACATGCACTGGCTGGTCAGCTAACAGGTTGGTGGAGGCCACAGCGATGGCAGTGCTAGCTAGCTAGCCACCTTGTCCTGGGGACCATCTGAAAGG
This sequence comes from Acomys russatus, assembly GCF_903995435.1. Classification (NCBI taxonomy): domain Eukaryota; kingdom Metazoa; phylum Chordata; class Mammalia; order Rodentia; family Muridae; genus Acomys; species Acomys russatus. The sequence goes on along the minus strand of NC_067137.1, from coordinate 117,702,333 downwards.
TCCTTTACTTGGTCTGGGATGCTTAGTAAGTTCTTGGGCTTGGCTTCCCCTAATATGAGTTTAACACACTTGTGCGCCTCTACCGATTAACCTTGAGAAAATATACCAGGTGGCTGGCACCCTATACTCCCAGAAAGGAGTCGTTCACCAATCTGTGCTGTATGAATGGATGGTGATCATGTACCCACCTGGAAGCAGATGCCTCCTCCATCATCCAAAGAGTAGAAAGCTGTTTGTAAAATGAGTCTCTTCGGTCAAGGCACAGCCTGAGAAGCCACTAGGTTACTAATATGAAGACATTCAGAGCAGGGCCAATGCCAGGTACCTTGATCATATTAACTGCCTGTACTCTCTCTTTTCATACCCCCTTTACTAGTCTTCTGTCTCCCAGATAGTCTTGCTTCTATTTCATGTCACAAATTATATGTATGTACGTATGTATGTATGTATGTATGTATTATGCATGTATATGATTTTAAATACATATTCAGATGCAATCTATGATCCATGTGCTAGAGAAAACATAAAGTATTACCAGTTCCAAGTTGGATCTCCAGATCCATTGATTGTCCTGTCGATGACATGTGTCAGTTAACTTTCTATGCCTGTGATCAAACACCATGGCAGACACCAACTGGGCCACAATGACAGGGAGCACATGGCAGGCAACAAGCAGGCAAGGTGGCAGAAGCAGGAAATTATGGTCTTGCATCACAACCACACACAGGAAGCAAAGAACACAAAGTGAAAGTGATGCCAAGCTGTCACTATTCGAAGCCCAGCTCCAGGGAGCTACTTTCTCCAGCAAGTCTCATGTCTTAAAAGGTCCATAACCCCACACCATTCACCCCCACTGACATCTCCACACCTACAGGCCTAATTCTAGACCCACAGCCCATGAACTGGCTTTGCCTGGCGTCAGTACAATAGAACAGGCATGTAACGGCTTTACCTGGCCCAGCTCTGGTCATGCAGTTCCTGCACTGACTCAATCTGAGGCAGGCTAGAATCTCACATCTGACACACAACCAAAGACCAAATTCCATGCACCCGGTCACCTCACCAAAACAAAAGCAGGATAACTGGCAAAGACAGCCCTCTCCCAGTAAACCCACTAATCTTATGGAAAAGCTCTTTAAGGAAAACTACCTTGATGAACTCAGGACACAGGCCTTGAAAGAACAATCACAAACTTTACATTTTACCTGAGAATTCTAAGAATTTAAAGGAGACACCAACAAATATGAAGTATCAGAGGATGACAGTAAGTGTCAGGGTAATATAAAAAGCAAAACAAACAAACCACCCCAAAACGAAAGACAAAAATGATGATGACAATTCGGAATTTGAAAACTGAATTCAGCAAAGGGATAGAAATATTGAATAGAACTCAAGTTGAAATTAAGATGGACCTGAAAATTTCAGTGACCCAAATACAAAACTCAGGGAAGCCTTAGAAGCAGAGTACATCAAGTAAAAGGCAAAACACTGAAACCTTTAGCCAAAGTTGGGGAATTGGACCAGACAAACAAAGAATAAGAAAAGTATTTAAAAATTCACAGGGGAAAAACCCCAAACTGTGAACACCACGAAAAGGTGCATTTACCCCCTCAATTTACAGGTATACAGGAGAAGGAACCAAATCCATTCTCCCCCACCCCATCAATGGCATAGACTACCTCTTCAAACAGAATCATAGAAGAAATCCTCCTAAATTAAGGAAGGGTACACGAAGTACACAGAACACCGAATAGACAGAAGCAAACAACAAACCTCTCACAACATAATGCAGTAAAAACACTCAGTGTACAGAACAAAGAGAGGCTATGGAGAGTAACATAAGAGAAACATGAGCCGCATACAAAGGAAAACACATCTGAGTACCAGCCGACTTCTCAGTTGGAACTTTAAAAGCCAGAAGAGCCTGGAGCAGCCCACTCCAGCTTCTCAAAGGTCACAGATGACAACTCAGACCACAATTACCCAGAAAAACTATCTGCTGTAGTGAAAGGAGACAGGAAAACTTTCCGTGATGAAAGCAAATAAAGAGCATTTGTGACCAGCAAGCCGTCCTAGAGCTCATAGTGAAATGGATACTTGGGACTGAAGAAAGGAGTAAGTTTAGCTGAGACACTACAGAGAGAACATAGATTCGTCTGTAAGTTATGAAACAAATGGTGATTAAGAACACAATCAGCAAAGAAAACGACTGTAATCAACACACATCCTTCAACAATAACTTTAAGTATCAAATGATCTCAACTCCCCAGTCAAAAGACACAGGATGACTGGAGAGATTTAGAAACAAAACCCATCCTCCTGTCATATACAAGAAGCTAATCTCACCTTCAGATTAGAAGCCACCTTAAAGTAAAAAGACAACAAAAGTACCCCAGGAAATGGTACCAGAAAACAAGCAGGTGTCCCTATCCTAAGATCAGACAAAATAGACTTTAAACTAAGATAAATCAGAAGAGATAAAGAAGGGTGCTTCGGCTAGGCTTGGTGGTGCACGCCTGTAATCCCAGCACTTGGGAGGAGTGGAAGGTAGATCTTTGTGAGTTCGAGGCCAGCCTGGTCTACAAAGTGAGTCCAGAACATCCAGGACTACACAGAGAGACCCTGTCTTGAAAAACCAAAAGAAAAAAGAAAAAGAAAAAAAGGAAGGATGCTTCATTCTAATCAGAGATAATTAAAAAGAAAACATTACAATCTTAAGCATATATGCATTAAATTATTTTTTTTTAAGTGCCAAACTCTTGTACATCCAATCTTATAAAGAGGGCACTGCTAGAAGTAAAGATACAGAATAGTACCAGCTCAATAATAGTAGGTGTCTCTGATACCCCAATAGAACAGCCATCTGGACAAAAAATAAATAGTAACATCAGAATTAGATGTCGCCATACATCAATAAATGCAGAAAAGACATTTTCCACAAAATCCGACATACCTTCATGATACAAGTCCTACAGGGAGTTGGACTGGAGGGAACACACCTCAACATAACGAAGGCTGTATGCGACAAACGTACAGCCAATGTCATCCTAAATGGAGACTAATGTAAAGCAATACCATTAAAGTGAATAACAAGGCAGGGTTGTCCACTAATCCCACTCCTTCTCAGTGCAGGGCTTGAGGCACTAGCTGGAGCAGTGAGGCAAGAGAAAGCAAGTAAGTGGAAACAAATAGAGAAGCCAAATTATTCCTATTTGAAAATGTTATATTATATATGAGGTCCTCCAAACACCAGGAAGCTTCTAGAAATGATCAACACTTTCATCAAAGTGGCAGAAAACCATCTTACAAAGATCAGTAGCCAAAGCAATCAACCAAACAGTATAGAAACAGAGGGAGGGCCAGCTGTGGTGGCCTACACCTTTAATCCCAGCACTCAGGAGGCAGAGGCAGGCGGATCTCTGTGAGTTTGAGGCCAGCCTGGTCTACAAAGTGAGTCTAGGATAGGCAAGGCTACACAGAGAAAACCCTGTCTTGAAAACAAAAAACAAAATAAAACAACAACCAAAAAAAAAAAAAAAAAAAAGAGGGAAGGAGAGTGCCATGATTGGTTCTGGCAATGATAGAACATCTTATGCCAAACTAGCCTTCTTGGTTATTACAGTGATAAACCTACGTAAAGTTCAAGGCAATTCTTGAAGACATTGTAGCGATCCTGATACTAACCAGAGATGAAAGAAAGTTCAGGTCTCGAGAGAAGGCATCTTTCTGGATAATGCCTATATTTGCTTGGTGTTTCTTTGAAAATACTCAGGAATATAGTGGTATGCAAGAGAAGCCAGGAAGATGATGTGTGCAAGAAGATGAGCCAGGAAGCTCAGAGGTGGTCTTCACAGGCTCGCATAGGAAAACTAGAATATTTTCTCTACTTCACCCTCCTCTGCTAATGCCCCTCTCCATCCACATGCCACCACCTTCTTCTGGCTGATCCCTCTCCTCCCATGGATTCTCCCTTCTGCTCTTATGTCACATGTATTTTGTGACACTTTCTTCAGCCTCTAGCACTCTAAGATTTCTTCCTCGAGCTCGGGAGTTTTCTGGAAGAGATGGAGGGAGGATTGAGAGAGCCGGAGGGGTCAAGGACACCACAAGAAGACCTACAGAGTCAACTAACCTGGGCCCATGGGGGCTCACAGAGACTGAACCACTAAACCAAAGAGCATGCATGCACTGGACCTAGACCCCCCCTATACTTACATAGCAGGTGTGCAGCTTGGTCATCATGTGGGTTCCCTAACAGTGGGAGTAGAAGCTGTCTCTGACTCTGTTGCCTGCCTTTGGATCCCTAGCTGGGCTACCTTGATTGGCCTCAGTGAAATAGGATGCACTTATTCCTGCTGTGATTTGATGTGCCAGGGTGGGTTGGTACCCCTTAGGGACCTCCCCTTCTCTCTAAGAAGAGAGGAGGAGATGGGGGAGCTGGCAGAAGGGTAAGACTGGTAGGAAAGGAGGGAGGAGCCTGGGATCAGGCTACAAAGTGATTAAATAAATAAATAATAAATAAATAAACAGAGGAAAAAATTCTTCCTCCCACTCACAGTCCCTTTCTAGTTTCACAACACACATACGCGCGTGCGCGCACACACACACACACACACACACACACACACACACACACGCACACACACACACACTCACTCTAAAACTTTTTTTTTAAGTTGAAAGCAGT
>NC_067137.1:117562722-117697621 GCF_903995435.1 Acomys russatus | reverse complement strand
TGCCTTTTCATGACAAAAACGCCAATGTATCAGGTAAAGGACGTACATATCTCAGTATGCTAAAGGTGTACATGATGAGTCCATAGCTAACATGTTCAGTGGGGGAAGTTAAAACCTTTTCCTTTGATTTGGAGCAAGACATGGCTGCCTACTCTCACCACTTCTGTTCAGCATTGTCCCTGAAGTCCTGTCCAGAGTAATAAAGAAGATGCCAAAGGCATCCCAACTAAAAAGGAAGAAGCCAAATTCTCCCTGAGTTCAGATGACATAATTTCACATATAGAAAAGCAAAACCCAAGGTGGGAGTGATGGGAGTGCTCAGTGGACAAAATTCATGCTACACAAGCCTAGTGACCTGCTGAGCTTGATCCCAATGCCTACGGTAGAAGGAAAAAAACCAAGTCCACAATCATGTCCTCTGTCTTAGCTAATTTTCAGTTGTTGAATAAGGACAAGGTGATCACGGTTACTCATAAAAGTAATAGTTTATTTAGGCTTACTGCTTTGGAGTGATGAGGGTCCTTCACAACCACAGTCGGGAACTGGATCACAAACAGGAAGCAGGGAGCTCAAAGCCATCAGTGACTTACTTCCTACAGCAAGGCTATTCCTCCCAAATCTCCAAGACAGCACTATGGACTGGGGATCAAGTGCTCAGATACCAAGATATCAGATGCTCATGGGCCACAGACTCAGCAACAGCATGGACCACAGGGAAGTCAGGAGTTCACGGGCTCATCCAACAGCGCAGGCACTAAGATCAACAGTTAACAAATGGGACCTCATGAAACTGGGAAGCTTCTGCACAGCAAAAAAACACCATCATTTACACAAATTGGCAGCCTATAGAATGGGGAAAGAATATTACTAACTATGCATCCAATAGAGGGCTAATATCCAACATATATTGAAGAACTCAAGAACTAGATAGCAATCCCAGCACTTGAGAGGTAGAGGCAGGTGGGTCTCTGTGAGTTCGGAAGCCAGCCTGTCTACAAAGTGAGTCTAGGACAGCCAAGGCTACACAGAGAACCCGTGTCTTGAAAGACAAGCAAACAAAACCCCCAAAAAAAACAAAAGAAAAGAAACTAGATATCAAGAAAACAAATAACCTTATTAAAAAATGTAGCACTATCTAAGCAGAGAATTCTCATAGAGGAAACTCAAATGTCAGAGAAATAGAGAAAGGTTCAACATCCTTGGCCACCAAGGAAATGCCAAACCAATGCTACATTGAGATTCCATCTTATACCCATCAGAATGCTGAGGTCAACAGCTCATGCTGGTGAGGATAATGACTATCAGGAACACTCGCCCATTGCGTGGTGGGAGTGCAAACTCATACAGCCAGTACAAACAGTGGCTTCCTCATAAAATGGGACTGATCTCCTCCAGACCCAACTGTACCACCCTTGGGCATATACCCAAAGGATGCTCCATCCTACCACAGAGACACATGCTCAGTCATGCTAATTACCACTTTCTTCATAATAGCCAGAAATTGGAATCAGCCTAGATGTCCCCCAACAGAAGAATGGATAAAGGAAACATGGTACGTTTACACAATGGAGCATTACTCAGGCATTTTTTTAAATGGCATCATGAAACTTGCAGACAAGTTCCTTTTGAAGGGAAACAGAAGAGAAATGGATCTGGGAAAGAGGGGAGGTGAGGGCACTGAGAGAACTAGAGGGAGGGGAGGCCGTGGAATATATGAGAGAAGAATACATTTTTTTCTAAAAAGAAGAATTTTACAGAACTAGGGAAAAAAAATCATCCTGAGTGAGGTATCCCAGATCCAGAAAAACAGATCAAGTGGGGAAGGGGAGGGAGAAGGGAGGGAATATGGAGAGAGCCAGCTAAAATTAAGGGCCCCTTGAGGGCCAGTATGGAAACAATATAGTAGAAACCTAAAACATAAACATATATGACGTCAATCTAAATGAAATTCCCATGTATAGGATATTTCCATCGACCTTGGTGCCTTCCAGAAAAAGAACTAAGACATCTCCAAATAATGGGAAGACAGAGTCTCAGTTGGCCATCTCTTATCACCAAATGAAGCTTCTAGTGCCAGGGTTAGGTTACAGACAATTGAGAGTTGTTGGCCAAAGGGGAGGGGGTGTATGGGAATGCTCAAACAACTCAGGATGTTTCCCAGATTAGAGGTTTCTCTCCACAGACTGACAACAAGGCCCCATTGCTGAAGACAACACGCACAAGAGGCATTGAGCATACAGACGCAGAACTGGTGCCTACACAGAGCCTTTACCCATTTGTGCTACATCTTTAGTACAAGAAGGTGCTCTGCATGTTATCAAAAGAGAAACAAACACCAAGCCAGCCATGAACCCTTTATCTATAGGACAAACATGCCAGCAGAAGGGAAAGAACCCAAGAGAAGGACACAAGAATTAAAGGCACACTCATTCTCATGCTCAGGAATCCCATTAAGACACTAAACTTGTCCCTGCCTGAGGGGGTCTTCAAATGGAACCTGGAAGGGGGTGCTGGGGTGAAAGTAAGGGACAGAAGACATGAAGAAATGAGGGCAAGTCTGAATACTGATCAAGCCCCCCGTTTATTGAAAATTCTTACAGGGTTTATATAGGCAATATCTAGGGCAAGGGCAGGGTTGCTGTGGGAACCTAACAGCAGATATCCAGCCATCCGTCCTTGGCAGGAAGAACTCCAAGATTAGGGAGTGAGCTCTGAGGGAAAGCAGCTACGGAAGTAAAATAAACAAGTGGCCTCCCAGGATTCGGAGGAGCCCGCTACGTGCCTACGTGTCAGGCAGCAGTTCCCAGGGTCTGGGTGGAGTGGCCTGGGCTGACCTCAGCCTGCTGCTACATGCCAGGCAGAGGTATAGAAAATGGAGTCTTCATTTAATTTGATGTTGGCTATTGGCTTGCTGTATGTTTAGGTATGTGCCTTCTATTCCCAATCTCTCCAGAATTTTAAACATGAATGGGTGTTAAATTTTGTCAAATGCTTTTTCTGCATCTAAGGGGATGATCATGTGGTTTTTCTCTTTCATTTGGTTTATATGGTGAATTACATTGATGGATTTCCGTATGTTAAACCATCCCTGCATGCCTGGAATGAAGCCTACCTGGTCATGGTGAATGATGTCTTTGATATGTTGTTGTATTCATTTTGTGAGTATTTTATTGAGTATTTTTGCAGCAATGTTTATAAGAGAAATTGGTCTGAAATTCTCTCTTTTTTTTTTTGGTTGGGTCTTTGTGGATTTTAGGTATCAACATGATTATGGCCTCATAGAAAGAATTTGGTAATGTTCCATCCATTTCTATCTTTGGAGTAGCTTGAAGAGTATTGGTATTAGCTCCTCTTTGAAGGTCTGGAGAATTCTGCGCTGAAGCCATCTGGCCCTGGGCTTTTCTTTGGTTGGGAGACTATCAATGATTGCTTCTATTTCTATAGGCAAAATAGGGCTATTTAATTTGCTTATCTGATCTTGATTCAATTTTGGCAAATGGAATCGGTCAAGAAAATTGTCCATTTCCCTTAGATTTTCAAATTTTGTGGCATAAATGCCTTTAAAGTAGGTTCTTATGATTCTTTGTATTTCTTCTGTCTCTGTTGTTATGACTCCCTTTTTCATTTCTGATTTTGTTGATTTGGATAGTGCTTCTCTCTCTTTTAGTTAGTTTGGCTAACTGTCTATCTTGTTAATTTTCTCAAAGAACCAGCTCCTGGTTTTGTTAATTCTTTGAATTGTTCTCTTTGTTTCTAAGTTATTGATTTCAGCCCTGAGTTTGATTATTTCCAGACGTCTACTCCTCTTGGGTGTTTCTGCTTCTTTTTTTTTTCCTAGGGCTGCCAGATGTGTTGTTAAGTTGTGGGATGTTTCCATTTTCTTTCTAAAGGCACTTAGTGCTATGAATTTTCCTCTTAGCACCACCTTCATTGTGTCCCACAAATTTGGGTATGTTGTTCCTTCATTTTCATTGAATTTCAGGAAGTCCTTTATTTCTTCCTTGACCCAGGTGTCATTAGGTAGAGAGTTGTTTTGTTTCCGTGTGTGTGTAGGCTTTTTGTTATTTCTGTTGTTGTTGAAGTCCAGCCTTAGACCATGGTGATCTGATAGGATACAAGGTATTATTTCAATCTTCTTGTATCTGTTGAGGCTTGCTTTGTGACCTACTATGTGATCAATTTTAGAGAACGTTCCATGGGGTGAAGAGAAGAAGGTATAATCCTTTGCATTTGGGTGAAAAGTTCTGTAGATATCTGTTAGATCCATTTGATTCATGACATTGGTTAAATGGAGAGATATTCAAGGAAATCCCTCTAAAATCAGGGACCAGACAAGGCTGCCCACTTTCTCCATATCTCTTCAATATAGTACTCAAAGTTCTAGCCAGAGCAATAAGACATCAAAAGGAGATCAAGGGGATCCAAAAGGGAAAAGAAGAAGTCAAATTATCCCTATTTGCAGATGATATGATAGTGTATATAAGTGACCCCCAAAATTCCACCAGAGAACTCCTACAGCTGATAAACACCTTCAGCAAATTGGCTGTATACAAGATTAACTCAAAAAAAGTCAGTAGCTTTCCTATATACAAACAACAAACATGCAGAGGAAGAAATTAGGAAAATTACACCTTTCACGATAGCCACAAGCAATATAAAATATCTAGGAGTAACTCTAACCAAGTGAGTGAAGGACTTATTTGAAAAAAAACTTTAAATCTCTGAAGAAAAAGATTAAAGATGACATCAGAAGATGGAGGGATCTACCTTGTTCATGGATCGGGAGAATTAACATAGTAAAAATGGCCATCTTAACAAAGGCAATTTACAGATTCAATGAAATCCCTATCAAAATACCTACAAAATATTTTGAAGACATTGAAAGATCAATTCTCAACTTTATATGGAGAAACAAAAAGCCCAGAATAGCAAAAATAATAATAATAATAATAATAATAATAATAATAATAATAATAATAATAATAATGATAAAAAATAATAATAGTCCTATACAATAAAAGATCCTCCGGAGGAATCTCCATACCCAATCTCAAGCTGTACTATAGAACAACAGTAATTAAAACAGCATGGTAGTAGCACAGCAATAGGCTGGTGGATCAATGGAATCGAATTGAAGACCCAGAGATGAAACCACACACATTTGGTCACTTGATTTTTGACAAAGAAGCCAAATCTATTCAATGGAAAAACAATAGCATCTTCAACAAATGGTGCTGTTCTACTGGTCTAACTGGAGGTCTACATGTAGAAAAATGCAATTAGACCCATATTTGTCACCATGTACAAAACTCAAGTCCAAGTGGATTAAAGACCTCAACAGAAAACCAGAGACATTAAATCAGTTAGAGGAAAAAGTGGGGAAGATCCTGGAACACATTGGCACAGGAGACAACTTCCTGAACAGAACACCAGCAGCCCAGGCCTTAAGGTCAACAATTAATAAATGGGACCTCATGAGGCTGAGAAGCTTCTGTAAGGTAGGAGACACTGTCAACAGAACAAAGCGACAGCCTACAGACTGGGAAAAGATTTTCATCAATCCTTCATCTGACAAAGGTCTAATATCCAAAATATATAAAGAACTCAAGAAATTAAACACCACCAAACCAAATAACCCAATTGAGAAATGGGGCTCAGAACTAAACAGAGAATTCTCAACAAAGAAATATCAAATGGCTGAGAAACACTTAAAGAAATGCTCAACCTCCTTAGTCAGAGAAATGCAAATAAAAACAACGCTGAAATTCCATCTTACACCCATCAGTATGGCTAAGATCAAAAATTCAAGTGACACCACATGCTGGCCAGGATGTGGAGAAAGAGGAACACTCCTTCATTGCTGGTGGAAATGCAAACTAGTACAAGCACTTTGGAAATCTATCTGGCGCTTTCTCAGAAAACTGGGAATAGGGCTTCCTCAAGACCCAGCTATTGCACTCCTTGGAATATACCCAGAAAATGCTCCACCACACAACAGGGACATATGCTCAACCATGTTCATAGCTGCCTTATTCATAATAGCCAGAACATGGAAACAGCCTAAGTGTCCCTCAGTAGAAGAATGGATAAAGAAACTGTGGAACATTTACACTATGGAATACTACTCAGCTATTAAAAACAAGGAAATTCCCTAAATTTGTGGACAAGTAGATTGAACTAGAAATTATCATAATGAGTGAGTTCACCCAGAAGCAAAAGGAGTCAAATGGTATATACTCATTTATATCGAGACAGTAGCCCAAGGGTCATGTCCCATGAAAGTCTTCACTTACCAGGAAAGTGGGTCAGAGGGGAGGACATCTTATTGGGACTTTAGGTGAGAGAAGCATGGGAGAATGGGGAAATAGAAGGATCCAGAGGGTCCTAGAAACCTACAAAAAGAACATTATGATGGGTGGATCTGGGTCCAGGGGTCCTGCTCAAACTAGGGCACCAGCCAAGGACAATACAGGCAGTAAAAATTCAAACCCCTACCCAGATCTAGCCAATGGTCAGGACATTCTCCACCATTGAGTGGAGAGTGAGGTCTGACTTTCACATGAACTCTGGTGCCCCAAATTTGATCACGTCCCCTTGATGGTAAGGCCTGGCAGCACTGAGAGGAAGGATAGCAGGTTACCAAGAAGAGACTTGATACCCTATGAACATATACAGGGGGAGGAGATCCCCCCAGTCACAGACATAGGGGAGGGGAGTAGGTGGAAAACAGGAGGGCGGGAGGAATGGGAGGATACAAGGGATGGGCTAACAATTGAGATGTAATATGAACAAATTAATAAAAAAAAAAAGAAAATAACTATAAAACCATTAAAAAAAAAAAAAAAAGAAAGAAAGAAAGAAAATGGAGTCTACAGACAAGGTGGAATTGCCCAATGTTTTAAGCCAAGAGCCGCTAAGGGCAGCTCCCCACATAAACTGAAGCTGTAATATATGCTCGGAAGACCTACTGCAGACCTGTGCAGGCCCTGTGCTTGCTGCTTCAGTCTCTGAGAGTTCATTTGAGTTTTTGCTGATGTTTATTTAGAGGGCCTTGTTTTCTTGGTGTCCTCTGCTGCCACTGGCTCTTACAGTCTTCCCTCCTCCTCTTCTGAGGATTCCCTGAGCTCTGAGGGCAAGGGATTTGATGGAAACATCCCATTTAGGGCTGAGTGTTCCAAGGTCTCTTGCTCTCACATAATGTCAGCTGTGGGTCTCTGTGTTTTCCCATCTGCCACAGGAGACAGCTTCTCTGATTTGGTTGAACAAGGCACTGATCTAGGCATATTACAGAATATCAGTAGGAGTCATTTTATCACATATTCCTCTCCCTCCTTTGTAGACTAGTATTATTTGATTTTGACCTGGGTCTCTGGGTTGTTTAGTCTCAGGTTCTTAGTCACCCAAGAAGTGTCAGGTATGCGGTCCGTCTTGTGGAGCAAGCCTTGAGTCAGGTCCATTACTGGTTGGTTACTCCTACAAGCTTTGTGTCACCATTGCCCTAACATGCCTTGTAGGTAGTTTACCACTGTAGAGTCAACTCACCTGGTCCCATGGGAGCTCACAGAGACTGAGCCACCAACCAGGGAGTGTACATGGGGCTGACCTAGGCCTTCTGCACAGAGATAACAGCTGTGTAGCTTGGTCTTCATGTGAAACTGCTGCAGGGCCTGTCTCTGACTCTGTTGCCTGCCTTTGGATCCCTTCTCCGTAACTGGGCTGCCTCAGCTAGTCTCAGTAGGTGAAAGTGTGCCTAGTCTTCCTGAAACTTCATATGCCAAGGCAGGTTGACATCCATGAGAGAACATCCGCAACCCAGTAGGACATCATTGGTGATGTCCTAGTGGGCTGCAGCTGATTTTCAAGTGAGTATCTATGTCTAGGGTGTCATTACTGCTACACAAGTGCATTTCCCCCTCACTAACTGGGACTGTGGATTAAGTCTTCAAAAGTAGACTGCTCAGTAAGACTTACACACACACACACACACACAGAGAGAGAGAGAGAGAGAGAGAGAGAGAGAGAGAGAGAGAGACAGAGACAGAGACAGAGACAGAGACAGAGAGACAGAAACGCTAAAATGGGAGAAGCCTAAAAAGCAGAGCAATGTGATTCTTTCCAAAGACTGTACCTCCTCAGCTACTAAACTCAAGGGCATGAAAATAAATAAAATGCCAGATGAATTCAAATGTTTTCTGGTAAAAACGACCAGTGACCTGCAAGATGGTATAAATAGGCCAGTGAATTCAAGGCAGGATCTGGAGAGAAAAGTCAGCATCAGAAAAAAATATCCTCCAAATGTGTGATAAAATCATCAAAGTGGAAGAAAATGTTAGCCTGTAATCCCAGCAGCGTTCAGGAGGCAGAGGCAGGCAGATCTCTGTGAGTTCGAGGCCAGCTAGGTCTATAAAGCAAGTCCAAGACAGTCATGGTGACACAGAGAAACCCTGTCTCAAACAAACAAAATGTGTGTGTGTGTGTGTGTGTGTGTGTGTGTGTGTGTGTGTGCGCGTGTGTGTGTGTATGATAGATTAGAAATAGAAACTCAATGAAGCAAATAATAAATATAGTGGAGAGAATCACCAATGACTCTAATAAGCAGAAAAAAGAATATTAAGAAAGAAGAAAAAAGTTGGTGAAATATTTCATTCAAATATTAACAGGAAAAATAATGACCATGGGATATGATCAAGAGGCAACATGCCATAATCTATGAGATAGAATAAAGCTTAGATAATCTTTTCAATTATGACAGAAAGTTTCCCAAATATAGAGAAAAGGACATTTAACCAAAACAGACATATAGAACACCAAGTAAACGTAGTCAGATAGGAGCCACTACAAGGCATTATCACAGTTAAGATATCAAAATTACAAAGCGTAGAAACAATATTAAAAAGTATAAGGGGAAATATAACTCTTTTACAAAGACAAAAACATCTGAATAACATCATTGTTGGAATTAATGATTTTTTTTCTATACCCACTCTAGCTTTCAAATAAGGTGGCAGAGACCTGTTACATTTATAATAAGCTTCAAGCACCATAACTGGGCAGATAGCAATCTATTCTAATTTGACTATGCTAGCCTGGCCTACTTTCCAGCCAAGTGCCTTCCTTACCTGTCCTCTAGTCTCTCCCTGGCCACTTCTGCTCCATCCTTTTTCCCATGGCAAGTCCTCCATGGTGACCTCCTCCTCCTGGCATGGTAACATTCTCCCTCTCTCTCTCTCTCTCTCTCTCTCTCTCTCTCTCTCTCTCTCTCTCTCTCTGCCCCTGGGACCTACAGACTGGAAAAGGAAGTCCTGCCTATTGTCTCCTCTGTCCAGTCATAGGCTCTTCAGCTTCTTTATTAACCAATTAGAGATAACTGGGGAGTAATTTTCACACAACATTGCCACACAACATTCCTCAGTAGCAATGACAATACCAGAATCTGTTAGCATTTAGTTCCTTGTTGGGTCAGCAATTAACAATCCACTATACAGAGACACACCTTGAAACATGTGAGTGAAGGTCACCTCTACACATCATACCCTCATCAACAACTCTCAAAGCCAGGGAGGCACGAGACGATCTGTTCAGGGCACAAAAGTAAATACTATCATTGCAGAAGAGTCTTTGGAAAGATTGCCAAGGCCAGAGGAAACTGTTTTTCAGATGCAGCAGGGCAGTTGCACATATGGACCTACAGCATTTGTGAGAGCACACAGAAGGTGGAACCCTCAGCCTGGACTAGGAGGCAGTCATGAAGTCTTACCTGTAGCTGAGGAACTATTGGTAATTTATATCTTCAGGATGTGAGAGGCTACCCACACTCAAGTAGATGGTCCTAAACCATGTACCTAGAGGGTGCTGAGTGGACTGAGTATTTTTTAGAACAGCACATGAAGTTGGGAGGGGGAAGTGGTAGGGCTTTAGGGGAGGGCATGATGGGTGGATTTGATCAAAGCATATTGTGGAGTGTATGTTTGTGTGTGTGTGTGTTTGTGTGTGTGTGTGTGTGTGTGTGTGTGTGTGTGTGTGTGTGTGTCTTAGTGTTCTCTTGTGGCTGGGGCTAGCTTAGAGTTTCAGAGTTTCAACATGGCAGTAAGCATGGTGGCATGCAGACAGGAGGAGCTGAGATTTCTACATCCAGATCAGAGGCAGAAGGGAGAGAGAGAGATTCAGAGGCTGGTCTGACTTTTTGACACCCCAAAGCTCACCCCCAATGACGCATTTCCTCCAACAAGGCCACACCTCCTAACCCCTGTCAAGTAGCAGCATCCCCTAATGGTCAAGCATGCAAAATATATGAGCCTACGGGGGCCATTACTATTCACACCAACACATTCTTCTCCCTGCCCCCCTCCCCATGGGATTGTAGCCATATCATAATGCAAATATGCATTAGGTCCAGTTTTTAAAATCCTCACAGTTTATAACAGTTTCAATACTATTTAAAAGCCTCTTCTGATATTCATGGCAATCTCTTAACAGTAATCACCTGTAAAACAAACAAACAAACAAAAAACAAAATCAAAAGGCAGATCACATAATTCCAACATAACAGTGGTACAGAATATACATTAGCATCCAAAAAATGGAAGAATGGGAGCACAGTGAGGAAAGGAAATACTGGACCAAAGCAAAACTGAAAACCAGCTGGGCAAACTCCAACCTGCATCTCCACGTCTGATGTCAAAGGGCTCTTCAGATCTCCAACTACTCATAGCTTTCTTGACTGCAGCGCTCTTCTTTTCTTTTGGATTGGTTCCACATCCAATCTGTAGATCTCCTCAGCAGACATCTTCTGGCTCTGCCATCTCCAGCATCTTGAGGTCTCCAAGGCAATTCAAGTTTCACCTTCATAGCTCCATGCAATGGCATCTCTGGGCCTCCATGCAGGGACACCCCTGACACATGCCTGGCCTCGGTAGCTTTCCTTAGCCATGGAGGGAGACTCCACAGCCTCTTCTGTCCTTGACTCTACAGCCAGAACCACTGTGGCTAAAGCTACGAAGTTCTCCTGCTTTCTGGAACCTGGCCTCCTTGTTCAAATACATTTCACCAGCTTTCTTTTTCCATGGTTTCCTTTACTGCTCAAGCTGTTCTTTAATTACTTTTCATAAATTGGAAGCTTGGCTTAGTAGGGTCTTGCCCTGAGGCCAACACTTCCTATATCCCATTACCCCCAGGCTTCTCTTTAAATTGCCTTTACTGTCCTTGAGTGCTGGGTGTAGTGCTCCTTTTCTCCTCAAAAAGTTTATATTCTTTCTTGGTCGGCATGTTTCTTTTCATTATAGATCTTTGTAAGAGCAGCCACTAATAACCACACGACACAGTCAATACTAGGTTATCTTGAAATATCTTCTGTGGATGCTATTAATCCAAAACTCTTCAACTAAACCTTGGGCAGACTTTTGGGACAAGGACAAAAAGCAACCTCTTTCTGTACCAAAATATCACAACCATGCCCTCTAGGCCATTCTTTCCCTCTCAGATCTCTTGAATAGGGCTGTCACAATCTATATTGCTCTCAGTACCACTGTCTTCCCTGTTCCTACTAGCAAGGTCCATTCATCCTCACTTAAAGCATTCAACTTCTTCTTAATCCAAAGTCCCAAAGTCTACACTCTGCCAAGGGGAAGCACGGTCAGGCTTGCCACAGCGACACCCCACTCCTGGTATCAACTCCTGCTTTAGTTAGGGTTTCTACTGCTGTGAAGAGACACCATGACCATGCCAACTCTTAGAGCTTTACTTACATTGCGGAGTTTAGTCCATTGTCATAATGGCAGGGAGCATGGCATCAGGCAGGCAGACATGGCACTGGAGGAGCTGAGAGTTCTACATCCAGATCTGCAGATGAGAGGAAGAAAGGGACACTGGGCCTTGAGGCTTTGAAGCCCCAAACCTCCCCCCTCCATCCCCAGTGGCACACTTCCTACAACAAGGTCACAACTCCTAAGCTCTGTCAAGTAACACCACTCTCGAATGACCAAGCATGCAAATATGTGAGCCTATGAGGATCATTCTTACTCAAACTACCACAGTATGCAGGTATAAAATTCTCTAACAATAAAAAAGAAAGGTAAATTAAGATAAAAGATCAGATCCAAGTAACTGTTGTTTCCAAGAAATATATCTTACTAAGAAAGAGTCGAAGAATAGAAAACAATACATCAAGCAAACAGAAACTAAAAGCAAGCTGACATAACCATTCTGATACCTAATAAGGTAGACTTGAATCAAAAACTAGAAGAGATAAAGAAGGCTGCCATATATTAATAAGGAAAACAATTCAACAAGAAAAAATATCAATTATAAATACATATGCAGATCTTGTGCATGCCTGTGCATGTATGAACTCTGGGTTCATATGTACAACTACTCTGCTATATCTGAGGCTCCCTAGTTTCATAAAATCAAACACTATTTTTACTAACATAAAAAAAGATCAGATAATTCTAGGTACAACAATAGTGAGTGATTTCAATTGTTGGTTCTGTTTCTTAACAATTAAACGTTATTACACACCCCAACTAGCTTACACAAAAGGGAAAAAAAAAGTTAAATGGAAACAAGAGTGAACCTTCCGGTATCTGTTCCATGGGACGGGTCCCTAGATGTCTCTAGCTTGTGTGTTGGTCCAGCCTGTTGGCTGATCCTATTTGTGATTCAAGTGTGCTCAAGCCCAGTCTGAACCTGCTGCTCCTCTCTGTTCTCTCCACCAGCCTGTCTCTCACATGCAAGGTGTGGTCTCTCTCTCCCATTGAGGGTCGATTAGAAACACAATAGTCCAGGTGGAGTCCCTCGGTCCCCTTCCTGAATTCCAGGCCCAGGATGGCTCCACCCAGTCTATCTCAAGGTTAATCTCAGGGAGTATCCGGGGTGTGTCCAAGGGCAAAGCCCACCAAAACTGCTTTCACCTGTGACAAAGCTTACAGTCCTTCCCACATTCAATTCCCCTTCTCTTTCCAGAAAGGTTATCCAAACTAAAAAATCAACCAAGAAACCTGGAAAAATGGACAATACCCAGGTATGGTCTCCTGGTGTTTCTAGAAGACAAATGGGAAATTAGATATCGTAAGATGTAGGTAATGCCCAGTTCTTTTAACCCTTAATAACTAAATAAAATACTGAACTTTGCAGAGCAGGATAGTCCACTCCAAGGAGACAGTCTTGGTTTGAGGAGCTTCATATTCCCAGTGGGAGGAAACAGGCAGACTAAGAGCCACAGCTTAAGACAGAGAAGAGCAAACAAACAAACAAAAAGAATTGCCCTGAAATGTCACTAATGAAGCTTTGAATGGGCAGAAACAAAGTAGGACCCAATGTGACAAAGGGATGATGAAAGGAAATGTTGGAAAATCTCTTTGCAACGTTCAGAAGTTGGCTGGAGTCGTGGCAGGCTGCCATGTCAGAAAGACCCGTGCAGCATGACTGGTTCAACAATCCAAGATCTTCTGTGAACCCCACTTCAGGGAACCTCAGAGAACATGTCACTGGATGGCACGTGCTGAAACCTGGCCAACGGAAAATATCTATACTGAAGAAGAGAAGTTTTGAATCAGAAACACAGCAGCGGCAGCAAGAGAGAAACCTCATCAAGGCCAGAGTCTGCAGGAAACCTTGGATACAGGCTCCAAGCATCACACTAGATTGGGGAGAATAAAATGAAGATGCCTCCATTGTTGTTCATGGGTGAGACCAGCCCGAGATTCCAGATGTGACACTCTGGTCACAATGCCGACTGGGGTACATAACCTAATCCATTAACGTTAGAGCTGGAGGCAAGAACAGTGCTGCCCAAGGGTGTAGTCAGCTAGGAAGTGTCCAGAAATGTGAAGCTCAGGATGTGAAGATGGGGAGCTGAGGAAATGTCACTGAGAGACTCAAGACTGAACCCAGCAATGCAGGGCAGATAGGTCCATACTCCACATCTTGAGGTCTCTCCTTTCACACTTACTCCTTATTAATGCCCATCTCAGCTGAGCAATCTTGCTCTTTTATTGTTCTATATTTATCCTTTTTTTTCCGCCACAATTTTTTTCTTTTGCATTTTCCTCTCTGCAAAACAAGCAACAACGATGACAAAAGTTACCCTGGTTCACAAGGTCCCTGTGTGTCAGAGCCCCAGGGCCAGGACTGTTCTACATATCTGCTTACCTGTGTTTATCTCTCTTCTCAGACCCTTTATTCAAAACTGCACCATCTTCCCTTTTTTTGTCTCTACTATTCTCCTTTTTGTTTGTTTTCTACCTCTATCATTTCTCTATCAGCCCAATAGCAACCATTAATCTTAATCCACTTTGCCTTCTAGTTCCATTTACACTAACTTGCTAAAAATGATTTTTGCTTAAGAGGTGATTATTTATTTATTCTATATTTATAAGTGGCCTTGCCCTTTGGTAGTGACTGCTACATGCAGTATTTAACTCTTAGGGGAATTGAACCTGGCACTTTCAATAGCAGTCTAGCAGAGGAAAAATGACACTAAACTCGAAAACTGAGTTCTTCTTGAACATTGAAAACACTTCTACTGAAGAAATACAGGTGACTTAAATAAGATGTAAAAATTCAGCCCCAGCTGTACAAATCTCAATTTCAAAAACACAAGAAACATGAAAAACCAAAACAACAAGAGGTCTCCAAAAATTACTGATAGTAATAACCCCTCAATAAAAAGAGAACTTTTTAGATGAAATCCCAAAGAATTTAAAAGAATGATTATAAATACATTTAAAGAAATCAAAGTCCACAAAGTCCTAAATGAATTTCAAGAGAATACAAACAACACCCGAATGAAATATAGAAGTCAAAATAGGATATAAAAATGGAATTCAATAAAGAGGTAGACTTGTTGAAGAAAAACCAAATGAAATGCTTCTGGAAATGAAAAATTCACAAGGGCAAATTGAAAATTTCATGGAAATACTGGCCAATAGGTTGGAACGCAGAGAAGACATAACATCAGGGCTTAAATACAAAGTAGAAAGATTGAAACATTCAAGAATGAAGATAAATTAACTTAAAAGTATTAATAGAACATGTAGAATTTATGGGACACCATGGAAAGAATAGAGCTAAAATCACGGGCATAGAAAAAGAAGAATTTCATGCCCAAGGTGTAGACATTTTCAACAAAATAAAATCGAACTTTCTCCAAAGTAACGGAGAGGCCCACCCAGGCACAGGTGGCACTCAGAGCATCGAAGAGACAAGACAAGCAAGTAAAATTTTTGCATCATATTATGGTTAAGACACTAACTATATAAAACAAGGAAACTATATTCAAAGCTACAAGAGAGACATACCAAATTACAGTAACAGCAGATTTCTCCACAGGGGGGCTTGGAATGAGGCATCTTAATTTGCAAAAGCACAGCTGCCAGCCCAGACTCCTATACTCAGCAAAGCTACACTCTAAGGGGGAAGAAAAAACTTTCTATTGTTTAAAAAAAAAAAGGCTAAAAGAGTTTATGAGCACTAAGCTAGTTCTACAGGAGGCACTAGAAGGAACCCATTGGTCTGAGGAAAAAGACAAACACACCCATGAGGTTACAGGAAAGAATAAACCACAGTAGGACAACAGCCAAACAAATGAGGAGAAGAAAAATACCAAAAACACTATAAAATAAACAAAACTATAGTGATATATATTTCAATAACTGAATATGAAACCAATTCTCAATCAAAAGACACCAGCTAGCTGACTGGATTTGGAAGTAGGATGCATCATCTATCAGGTTGCCTCCAAGAAAGACATCTCATCATCGAACGAAGATGCTACCTTGGGGTAAAAGAAGTTAAAAAAAAAAAAAAAAAAAGTATCCCAAGAAAATGGAACTAGAAAGCAAGCAGGTGTCACTGTTATAATATCTGATAAAAATAGACTTCAAACACAAATTAATCAGAAGCTATAAAGGTCATTTCATACCAATAAAGGAAGCAATTCACCAAGAAAACATTACAATTCAAACATAAATGCACTCAATTTCAAAAAACAAATGCTACTAGAGGTAAGGTCATAGGTTAACCCACACACAGTAATGGTGGGTGACTTCAATACCCTATTCTTCCAAATAGCTAGGTCATCCTGACAGAAAATAAACAGAAAAATCTCAGTTAAATGACATCATTGATCAAATGGACCAAATACACATATACAGAACATGCCATCCATACACTAGGAAGTGACTATTTGAGGGGGGTCCCTGCAGATGTCTGTCAGGGAGGTACACCGGACGAAGGGAGAAGAGATGGCAATGAAAACCCAGGGCAGATTGCTTTGGTCACCCTGGCTCAGAATTCCTGGAGTCCAGTGTCAGCAACTTGGGAGGAGGTTTCCAGGCAACCGTCAGCCCACTTCCGGGAGCACAACACAGCTTAAGGTGTGACTACACAGTCCTTTACCAAGTACATGTGTCTCCGACTTCCTACTGCTCGATGAAGAACCATGACCAAAAGGCAAGTTGGGGAGGAAGCAGTTCATTCGGCTTACACACCCAGATCATAGTCCACCATTGGAGGAAGTAAGGACAGGACCTCAAACAGGGCAGGAACCTGGAGGCAGTAGCTGATACAGAGGCCACGGAGCAGCGCAGCCTATTGGTTGCTCCAACATGGCTTGCTTAGCCTGCTTTCTTATAGAATCTAGGGCCACCAGCCCAGGGATGGTACCACTGCCAATGGGCTGGGCTCTTCCCCATTGGTCGCTAATTAAAAATAGGCCTTACAGCTGATCCCTTGGAGGAGTTTTCTCAACTGAGGCTCCTTCCTTTCTGATGACTCTAGCTTGTGTCAAGTTGACATGCAAAATCAGCCAGCGCAACATGTGTGACTATAGCCAAAAGGCCTAGAATCTAATGAGGTCTCTGACTAAGATAGCACTGAGGTCAACAGGCCATAAAGGACATATGACATCTCCCCTGAGGATGGGAGGGAGAGTCTGGGATATCATCCTGGGGAATTGGGGTGAGGTCTGCCTCCATAGCTAAAGGTGGGTGAGGTCTGCCTCCATAGCTAAAGGTGGGTGA
The DNA here is from genome assembly GCF_903995435.1 of Acomys russatus. Taxonomy (NCBI): domain Eukaryota; kingdom Metazoa; phylum Chordata; class Mammalia; order Rodentia; family Muridae; genus Acomys; species Acomys russatus. Next base: position 117,680,603 of record NC_067137.1, on the reverse strand, counting down.
GGTCTGCCTCCATAGCTAAAGGTGGGTGAGGTCTGTCTCCACAGATAACAAAAAAGGTCACCAGATGGTTAACAAAATCCTCTCTCAGCTTTCTGGATGGAGCAGGTATTTGATTTTTGTCTCCTCCATTGAGGAGACACCTCTGTGTGATGAACACCCCTTGTTCTCTTAGTGCTTCTCTGTGAGTACCAGGATCTCTGGGTCCCCCAACAATATCCATTCTTTTTAGGAGCTCGTGGAACTCTGAAATGGATCACATCATAGGCCACAAATCAAATCATAACAAATATTGGAAAACAGAAATAACGTTTGATTACATTAGAAGAAACCTAGGAATCAACAATGAGAAAAACTAGAATATCCACAAACCCCTGGGTATTAAACAACACTCCACTGCATAATGAATGGGTCATTTAAGAAATGAGGAAGAAAAAAAAAAAAAGAGCTTTTTGGAGTTAAGTGGAAATGAAAACACAACATACCAAACCTATGCATTGTAATGAAAGTGTACAAGTGCTTGCATTAAAAATAAATCAGAGGGTTGACATAAATAACAATGTACTTTTGGGCTTTGATAGGAGATGTCAAACTCCAGACCAGTAAATGAAAAGAAGTGACTGAGAGCTGGGAGTGGGCAGGTAGACTTGACTCCCTTTAAGAAAGGTGATAGCAGAGTGATGCCAGATGCCGGGGATCAGGTACTGTAAGGGTGCCTTGTAAGTAGGTCTAGCCTGAGATGGCGCATGCCCACTTCTCACCACCCGAGGCTAGACATGGTGCCCCACTCACTGCCAGTAGCCTGCTAAAGCTCCCTGCTGCTGTTGCACAGCCTGGTATTCTGCCAAGGAAGAGCATCTTCTCATCGTGGGGCTCGGGGGAGAGAAGAAGTAGAGCCTAGCTTCAGCAACTGTGGCGCACCACAAAAGGTTTTTAAACACACAAGCATTGTTTTAAAGATAGTAAATCCCAAATTGTTCAATTTTACCAATGAAGACTCGGAAGCCAGGTGCTGGGGTGAAAACTTGCTAGCTCAGAGAGGCAGAGAATGCACCCAGCCGACTTTTCTACTCAGCTCATGTCCCAGAAGGAAAAAGGCCAGAAGCTAAAAGCTGAAAGCTTGCTAACTCAGCCAACAGTCCAGGAGGAGAAAGCCAAAAGCCCCAGAGCCAAAGAGCTAAGGAGCTCAAGAGCTCCTTCTCCACACTGCCCTTTTTTGTTTGTTTTTCGAGACAGGGTTTCTCTGTGTAGCCTAAGCTGGCTACGAACTCACAGCAATCCTCCTGCCTCTACCTCCCAAGTGCAGGCATTACGGGTATGCGCCACCACACCTGGCTTCTTTCTTTTCCATGCTGTTGTAAATACTCTTCAATTCTTAGCTGGGCATGGTGGACCACACCTTTAATCCCAGCACTCGGGAAGCAGAGGCAGGCAGATCGCTGTGAATTCCAGGCCAACCTGGTCTACAAAGAGAGTCCATTACAGCCAAGGCTACACAGAGAAACCCTGTCTTGAAAAACAACAAAACAAAACAAAACTCAAAGTCCCTTCTACTCTTTAATCCCTGTCAGTTGGTTTCTTGCTCTACCTCTTGACCTAGGGTTAACTTCATCAAATCCTGTGTACAGAAAGCTCTTGGATTAGAGGTGTATGTAAGAGCTGAACTCTATCAAACAAGAAATGGCTTTTACAGTTCACCATCTTGGGGGTCACAACGGGATCAACTGTCCTGCAACACACAGGACTGAAAATTCACTCAAAGCTCAGCTCTGTAACAAATTCCCTGTGTGTCTGGCAGTGCTCACCTGTGTTGCATCCCACGACTTCACTGCAGCCTTGATCTGAACATAGAGCATGCGTGTTCACAGCACAGGCCGGCTTTACTACTCAGCGCTAGCAAAGCCTCCTTTAGGCCGCCATTCATGACTACTCTGTGTAATGAGCTGCAGTGTTTGGCTGCTCATGCAGAGAATCCTGCTTTTATAGAGACATAATGGTTTAATTACAGAAATCAAAGACTTGGAGTATTTTCCTCGCCTCGTTTCTCAGTGTGCATCAAATTAGTGAACCTTTGGAGTCTATTGTGTTATAATATTTGATTTTTAAAAGTGCCATTTGAGTGGCCTACTTGATTTTTATTTAAAAAAAAAAAATCTTTAAATGGATTTTGGCCTGGGATTAACACAGAACTCCCAGCAGCCCCTGAGATGGCCCTAAACACATGCCTGCTATTCTGTACCTTGTATTCATGTGAAGTGGTGATCTAAGCGTTGATGGTTCTGAGATCAAAATATTGATCAACTCCAGAAAAATGTTGAAGTGGTTCTTTGTCCTGAAGGATCAAATATTTATCCAAGATTCAATTATTTATATAAAAACATATCTATCTCATTAATGTGCAAATTTACCTTGCTATGTAATAAATTGGCAAAATATGTACATGTACACCAAAGGATTTTTAAACTTTATTTTATTTTATTTTGATTTTTTTGAGACAGGGTTTCTCTGTGTAGCCTTGGCTGTCCTGGACTCACTTTGTAGACCAGGCTGGCCTCGAACTCACAGTGATTCACCTGCCTCTGCCTCCCGAGTGCTGGGATTGAAGGCGTGCACCACCACTCCCGGCCTACACTTTATTATTTAAGCAAGCATGGTGGCACATGTGTTTAATCCCAGCACTTGGGAGGCTGCGGCAGGTGTGTCTTTGTGGGTACATGCCCAACTTGGTCTGTCATGAGTTCCAGGACAGCCAACACTTCATAGGGAGACCCTGTTTGACTTGTCTGTCTGCTTTGTATACACTTCCCGGGTGACATAACATTTTCAGGTGAAGGCTGGGGGGACAGCTCAGTGAGTAACGTGCTTGCTGGGAAAGCACCTGAGTTCCGAATCTAGCACCTACCTAAAAGCTGGGCGTGTCAGCACACACCTGTGACTCCAGCATTGACAGAGTGGAGACAAGAGGACCGCTGGTGCTTGCAGGCCAGCCCACCCCACTGAAGATCAGTGAGCAAGGCTGAGGAGTGGCAGAGCAGACACCTGACCTCCTCTGGTTTCCACGAGGACATGTATGGGCAACACACAGGCACACATAAATGCCATATATGCACACAACATTTTTTAAAGCAAAAGTAAATGTCTTGCCTGGGCATGGTGGTACATGTCTTTAAGCCCAGCACTTGGGAGGCAGAGGCAGGCAGATCTCTCTGTGAGTTCAAGGCCAGCCTGGTCTACAAAGTGAGTCCAGGACAGCCAAGCCTACACAGAGAAACCCCATTTCGGGGGTTGGGGTGGGGGAGTAAATTCTCCCATGAGAAATTGAGTTGGAATATATATATGTGTGTGTATGTGTGTGTGTGTGTGTGTGTGTGTGTACATATGCATATATATTCATGCATGTATGTATTATTGATTTTGGGTGTGTTGTCACTGTCCTATCTGGGGTGAATAGATATTTGTCCACAACTCACAATACCAGGACAGCTGCCATCCGTGCAGGCCACAGCTGGGGGCAGCCAGCTGTGTTTTGCATACATAGGATGGACCAGCAAGATAAAATGGATTAATTACCCTGAACCACACAGTGAGTTGTGGGCTGCACCATTTTTTCCCCAAGCCTAAGGAAGAAACATCCTGAAAGCTGGCACGTGCCCCCCATTGTGGTATGAAGAGCCACCCCTTTACTCCTGTACCTGCCAAGGAAATTGTCAGCACAGATGAGACCTTCAGGGGCAGCATGGCAACAAATAGAGGAGAGATAACAGCCCCCTCAGGGATCAAGTCCTGGGGACACCCCCCCCACCCCTTAACCTGAGACTGGGCACTCCTCACCTGTCTGCCGGCCTCTTCTTCCATAGAAAAGTGCCTAAGGGCACACTCCAGTCCCAGCTTTGTTCCAGGCATAGTAGTGTGTCTACACCAGGAATAGGGCAAGCCAGGAGAGGGGGTGGTGGGTGCTAAAAGACCTAAGGGTGATGGAGTGTCTGCTACTCACTGGGTGCCACACCCAGCATGGTCCCAGGTCCCAGGAATCCAGGCCATCTGACAAGGACAGCATTCAGAGAATTCAAGGGACTGCCCAGAGGTCACACAACAGTTGTGTGGGAAAGCCGCGCTAGGTGCTCAGGTGTGTCAGAGTGTGGGGCACCTTTGAACTGCTCCATCTTGGCTTTAAAGCCCAAAGTCAATTAGACTGGCATCAGTATCTCACCCCATGGTCCCTTCCCAGCCCTGGGCATCCACTGGCTATGGAAATGTATTTGTTCTTTGCGTGGGAGGAACCTCTCCACTACTCTTAGGCAGTGTGTGATCAAAGCTTGGCCAGGTGGGCCACTCTCACACCCATCATAGCAGGGGCGTGGCCAGTTGCCCATCCTCAGAGGAGGGATAGCGTCCTCTGTGCACTGGAAGCAAATGAGCATGAACATTAGGAAACTCAGACGCTAGAGGACGAGATAAGAGACAAACACCATCTGTGTGAATGGGGCCTCATCAAAGTGGGGTCAACCTCATTAGCCAGTAGGGGAAGATGAGAGAGACCTTTGGCTCAGTGGCTTCATGCAACAACAGCTGCCCAGAGTATCACTTGCTTTAGTGTCAGAAGGAGCTAATGAAAGCCATGCTTTTTAGAGAGCCAGGTCATCTATGTATCTATGTATCTGTATATCTGTGTATCTGTGTATCTATGTATCTTTTTTCTTTCTTTCTTTCTTTCTTTTTAATTTTTCCATCCAAGGTTTCACATAACACAGGCTTGCCATGAGCTGGCTCTGCAACCAAAAACAACCTCCTGGTCTTTCTTCCTTTAGCTTTTAGGGTTCTGGAATTCCATGTCAGCCACACTCACATTTTATGTGGTGCTAAGGATTGAACCCAGAGTTTCTGGTGTTCCAGGCAAGCACTCTACCCACTGAGCCACATCCCCAGCCCCTTTACCCTAACCCTGACCCTTTCTTCTAACCCAGTTTCTGATATAGCACACACTTGTCTCCATTTTTACAGCTTCTCCACACCTTTGTCATCACATGATCTGCTCACATCCTGGCCCTTAGCACTTTCCTACTTCATCTAGGACTCCTACAGGATTTCTCGTCGGCAAAAATCAGTGTTTTGGGGCTGAATTCATCATATTGGGAGCACTGGGCTGACGTTCTACCACTGGGCCGTATGTCTATCTGCCTGGGAGGGTCTCCTGATGGGCCAGGTCTACTCCTAGGGACTCTCTGCTCTTTTACAACCCACCAAGGAGGTTTACTCGGAACTCAGATTCTGCTTGGAGCATAGTGGCTCTTGAGGATTTCTGTCAGTTGCTAGGGTACTTTGGAAAAGCATCTTGGGATGACATCTTGGGAGTGCACAGTCCCTGGATATTGACAAAATGTAAAATGTGACTCTGGGTCCAAGAGAAGGAGTCAGGAGCTACCGGTGTCCAACTCTGGACCGAGGGGGCAGAAGTTGTAATAGTCTAAGAATTAACCAGAAAGAGGGTATCCAAAGCTCAGCGAAAGCTCTGGAGGAAACCACCAAATCAATATGACCCTTGGAGGGAACCACAACTCAGTGAGAGCCTTAAAGGGAGCTCCCCTGACTCAGTGAGAGCCTTGGAGAGAGCCCGCAACTCAAGAAGAACCGCGGAGGGAGCTCCCAATTCAAAGAGAGCCTAAAACACGGCCAAAAGCATCCCTTATTTACCCTGCTTAGGAAGATGGCGGAGTTGTTCCTAATGTGTACCTAAGGAAACTGGGACTGAGATGAGAAAGCCACTGTTGCCAGCAGTGGGTGACATAGACAGGATCTAAAACAAAATCCTGAAGATCGTAGAGCCTATACAATCAGACGTTATTTTCTTTGGGCATTCATTCATTCATTCATTCATTTTTTTTTAAAAAAACATGCACTTATTTTTATTTTATATGGGTGCTGGGAATCAAACCTGTGTCTTCTGAAACAAGATGTGCTTGTAGCCACTGAGTCACCTCTCTAGCCTCAGACATCGCTTTACTATCTAACTGAGCATGTATGTGCATGCATGTGCATGTGTGTGCATGTGGAGGCCAGAGGTTGATGTGAGGTGTCCTCCACTTTTTAAAAAAGAAAAACATTTTTTTGCCTTTGTTTATCTTGTGTGTACATATGTGTGTATGCATGCCCAAGCATGCATATGGGGATCAGAGGACAATGTGCTTCTCCCATGCGGGTTCGGAGCATCAAGCTCTGGCTTAGACACAGGGGTTTTTATCCCTGAGCCATCCTACTGAATGAGCCTCCACTCTATTTCACTTGCGTATTTATTTATTGGGTGCTGGCTCTGTCCTTGCCTCCCAGCATGCTGGGGTTCCAGGCACTGTCCAGGCCTGTACTACTGTGACTGCCATGTTCCACGGGAGCTGGGGCTCTGTCCGGTTCTCATGCCTGCATGGAAAGCATCTTGCTGGCTGAGCTATTTCTCCTAGGTACCTGTGTTCTTCTGCTGTGGCCCCGCCCATGTGGCTTGGAAAGGCCACCTTATGCCTGTCAAATGCACCATCATTTTTGAAGTGTTTTTCAGAGGTAAGCCTAGTTTCTGCCCAAGGGATTCTGAGTTAGGGGATAAACACCCTCAGGTGGGTGTGGGTAGCTGACGACAGTAAGGTTTTCTCTGCTGGTCTGGTCAGCTGTAACCAAAGCTATCCTACAGAAGGGACAAGAGATGGGCTACACCCTAAGCCTCAGTTTCCTCCCGTGTCACATGCAGCCATCTATGAGAAGGGCCACCAGGGGGCTGCAGAGGGACGCTAGAGGGGCTGGTGCCCCCACCAAAGTCCTCGGCAAGCCGGGGGCTGCCTGCCTTTGTCTTGACAGCAGGAAGAGGGGGAATGGACTGCGTCGAGGGCCCCCTCCTCCTGCCTTGCTAGCCCAGATGAGATGGCTGTGTGGGTGGGCGGGCGGGCGGGCGGGCAGAGGCTCTGGGGAAAACAGTGAGTCACCACCGGCCAGAGCCAGAGCGGGAGTGTGTCCCTCCCGGCTGGAGAGAGCGGTGGCGGCAGGTTTCATGGGTAATTATGTAATTTATGAGTCTCCTGCTCTGGGCTCTGTCTGAGTCAGCCCGTCTGAGTCGTGACCAAGCTGAGGCCCAGCAATGAGAAGAGCGTGGGCACAGGCTGTATCCCAGGATCTGGCCTCTGCCCCTGGGGGCTCAGCTTGTGAAGATGGAGCTGGAAGGGGACTTAGGTGGGACCCTAGAATGATAGGAAGGGGTGTCTTTTCCTGTCCCTGGTTCCTGAATCAGACTGTGGGGCTGGTACACAGGGGTCAGGAATTCAGGCATGAAGCCCCTGCTTTGGGATGTTGCTTTCAGCAAAGTGCTTCCAGGACGGAGGGCAGAGTGATCCCAGGAGGTCCCTCTTGAAGGAGACCAGACGATGTTGTTAACCCCCAAGACCCACTTAACCGAAGTCCCTCTGAACACAGACACGCAGGCATATTTACATTTTATGATATATGTTTATTATTTAAAGGGCTCCACATACCAAGACTTGGAAAAGCCACTAGGAGAAACCCCGCCCTGCCTCCCCTCCATGCTCAGTCCCCAGGGTCTGCCTACCAACCCCCCACCTCGGGTTCCCACGCACTGGAGCTGGGATCTGAAATGCAAGGCTTGCGGGGCGGGTGTGTGTGTGTGTGTGTGTGTGTGTGTGTGTGTGTGTGTGTGTGTGTGTGGTGGTGGGGTTGGGGTTGGGGCATGGGTAAAAAGCAGGGGATATTGGTTGGGGCCTCAGAGGTGGGCAGCACGGGGTGTGGCAGGGGTACTGGATGCCACTGGGTCCTTCCTGGATGGTCCTGGTCCTCTCAGATGGGCGGTGAAGAGCATCATCTAGGGTCGAACGTCTTTGTTGTCTTACTCAAGGGATCCAGGGAGGAAAAGCAAGGAACACAGGTAGGGCAGCTGCTGCAGAGATGGATGCAGAGAGGTATTAAAGGGAGCTCCAAGTTTCTCTGGGTCACCTCCAGCACCCCATAATCCCTGAGCCACCTGATGAGTTGGCACAGCTCCTCTCTAAGTGGCCCAGGTATGCCTTTTAGCTTAATCTCGCTATGTGCAAGGAACCAACACTCCAGACAGGAAATAGAAGGAGACCCCAGGCTGTAAGAGTGACAGGCCCATCTCATCTTCTCCCTCCCTCCCAGCATTCTCTCTCCCAACTAGCTTGTCCCACTGAGCCCTCCCCCTTTCTACTTTTCCTGGCTAAAACCCACCACAGACACCACCACACCCGGAAAGAGAGATAAATAAATAAAAGAAAAACAATCTCAACTGTGAAAAGCAGTCCAAATCAGAATTCTTTTCCGGCCTGAGTTAATTACACTTTAAACTGGCATGTTTACTGATGGGGATTTCGAGTTAACAGAGACGCCCCCCCCCCAACTGTTTGTACAGTAAACTTTGCAGGCTGGCGGCTCCCCCAGGCCTTGGCAGCCCCACAGCTCTGGCTACCCTGCCTGCCAAGGAGAGTGTAGCAGAACCATGTATTTTTGAGTGTTAGAGAAAACGAAGTCGTCGCAGATGGCAGGATTGTGGGGTGGGATGGGGAGGCGGAGCACGGCTGGGATGTGTGCCTTCCACCCCATTCAATGCATCTTCCACATAACTTCTGGACACCTCTTGCCCTGGGAAAACTCCATCTGCTCCAAACACTAAAGGAGTACATGTCCTGAGGGCAGACACTCACCAGGCCTACTAATGGCTTCAGGTCAGGCCTCAGGGCTTGCTCATAGCCATAGCTCTCCAAATGAAAGGGTCCCAACCTAGGATGAGCAGCCAGAATGTAGGCGAAGCTCCTGAACATCAGCTCCTGAGGACCAGTTCAGTGTCACCTGCCTACAGTGAAAAAACAAGGCCAGCAAGCATTCACAGTGACATCTCTGTATCCAACCTAGGCAAAGCACAGGGACACGCGGGAACAAGTTATCAAGGGCCCCTTCTCAGTGGCGTCGATAAAAAGATCAGGACATGATGAGCATCCATCCGAGGGCAAGTGAGATCGTGTGTTGGGCTGGAGCGAGAAGGCTTCCTGGAGGGGGCAGGGCCTGGGGCAGCCTGCCCTCCCTCGGGGTCCCTCACACTCCCAGCCCTGCCACCTTCATTGGGAGGCTTCTGTTCTGTGATCCTCTAGCTGCCCTCCACGTCGCCTGGATAATGAGAAAATGATGGACGAGCCTCCATCAGGTAGCCCCGTGTCCCAGCCCTCAACTCTTTCCTCACCCATGACAAATGGCCCCACCACCTCCACAGGGTCTTTTCAGCGGCCCCAGCTGTGGCGTTGTAACATTACTGGAGATTTATATTGTCTTCCCTGGATGTTTCTTCCTTTCCCTATTCCCTGAATTCTTTTAAAAAAGAAAAAAAAAGATGTGTTTTTATGAATTCATTCCACAAACATTCTCTGACTGCTGCCTGTGAGCTCCTTAGTACTGGTACCTAAGCCCATTTGATCTAGGGAAGGCAGGTATTTTTTTAAGCATCTACTAATGACCCAGCCCTAGGGGTACACAGGTTCCCACAGCCCTTCAAATCTTGACAAAGAAACTTTACTGGCTCACTACATGTGAATCTGACTCCAAGTGCCCACTCCATAGGGACAAGACACTCCCTTCTTCAGTCTTGAGTCCTTAGCTGCTCAAAGGTGTAATAAGGAAAACTGGCCAGGAGAGGACCAGACTCAGGACTCAATCAGCCTCTGACCTCATGTGAGCAATGGAACCTTTAGGACTGCCTTAGCCCACCTGGCACACAAGCTAGGGTGATGTGCAGCTCTCCAGCCACTGAGCAGATGCAACACACATGCACGCTTGTATACACACACACACACACACACACACACACACACACACACACACACACACGGACGGAGACAACTAACAGGCCTCCAGTAAAAGCAAACAATGAAGCCAATCCAGGCTTGATATTTAGATGTCCACAGTGCTCAGTGTTTTCTGATGGAGCAGGCATCTCTTCCTCAGGCCAGACATAAATGAAAGCATCTTAGTTAATGAGACGCCAGGTAAGTTAAAAGGGGGAGGGAAGAAGCCTGGCAATCTTGGAAAGCAATGAATTGGGGGAAGTGAGCCTGCCTCGCTATACAGAAGGAATATGGAGACCAATTTAGTGAGCTATCAGTCCTCTCTGGCACAAGGCGTCATTTCAAGGGGGTTGCATAAACCCCCACAAACAGAGATGCTAAGAGCACAGAGCCTGGAGCCCAGTCTCCAGCTGTGCCACCTTAAGAAGACCATTCAATCTCTCTGGGCCCCAGGAAGCTCCTCTTCTATGAAGCAGAACTTTTCTTACTCCCCACACATGCTTATTGGGGACAGCCTATGAGCTGTGTGCAACCCTCCCCCCAAAAACAGTAAAGGAATGAGCCATTGACTCAACCTAATCACATCCAGAAGAAATTATGGAATAGGCAGACTGGCTCTGGCACTTGGAGGCACAGAAATAGCTTCTGCTCTGTGGCTTTGGCACACTGGGTTTACACACTATCTTGGAGATGGTGAATTCTCTGACCCATGAAGTCCCCCCAGGGCTTTCCTCCTGCCTGTCCAGGGGGAACAGACATTTTCACTTGACTCAATGCATGAGAAAAGCTCTTTGTTTGTCTTTTCTTCTCCTCAAACAATAGATAAATCTAGTAATTTTGCTTTTAATAAAAGTCTGCACCAAGCGGGAGGGTCTCCAATGAGTTGGGAATGTGTGTGCGGATGACTGCGTGTACCCCAGCTGACATTCCATCTCATGCCTAATACTCCCTTGGTGAGTGAGATACCTGGGGCTTTCCCCATCAGTGGTGAAGGGACTCTGGGTAGCTAGCCTTCCTGCAGATACTGTGGTGTGGCTACGCTTACATTGGAGCGATTAAATCGGGAGAGCAGCAGCTTCCTCGCACACATTTAATATATTCCAAAGATGTGTCATTAACAGCAATTTCCATCTCCAGTGTTCCCATTTACTCAGGCCCATGCATAAAATATTAGCCCTGACAGCAGCGTGGGCCTGCTACACTAGGGGCTCCAAGGGGCCTCTGGCTCACTGCCACAGAGGCGTGCAGGGTGGGGGTTGTGCTCGGCTGGACCTGAAGTCTAACATGGGACCCAGCTACAAAAGTGAAGAAAAGCCATAGACCTAGCTGACCTGTCCGTGTGTGTGTGTGTGTGTGTGTGTGTGTGTGTGTGTGTGTGTGTGTGTGTGTGTGTTGGTGTTTGGTAGTGATGGTGGTGGGCTCTAACAAATGCAAAGACTATGCAAAACCCAGCTTCCATATTTATGGAATCAGCCACCACATCTTATGGAATTCCTGCTTCGTGCTCATCACTTTCCTGGGGATTAACCTAATATGCTTTTTGCCTTTGGGGACTCTATTAGTCAATGAGCTTCATTATCCTGCCACTATAGACCTGGCCTGGATCCTAAGGCTTAGAATACAGCAGAGGATAAGTCAAGGAAGTAAGAAAGATAGGAGGAAGGAGAGAGGGAGGGAGGGAGGGGAGGGAAGGGGGAAAAAGAGGGAAGTGGGGAGGAAGGGAAAAAGAAAGATGCAAAGGTCCACCCCTGACTTGCGTGCCTTGCTTTGAGGGGGAGGTGGAGACGTTGGGAATAGACAGTGCTAGGCAGTTTGGGGTAGCAGGCAGCTGGGCAGCCATCGCTAACAAGCAGACTGATAATGCAAGGAAAAGGAAGGGGCCAGATTTCTATTGCTGGGCTGCCTATGATGGCGCTGCTGAGCAGAAGCACTTATCCCCTTGGTATCCTGAACTCCGGTGGCAAGAATGTGCAAGCATGAAGGCCAAGGAAGAAGGCTGGACTTGCAACCAGAACCAGCTCCCAGAGGAAGGGGCATGAACAGGCCTTCCGAACAACAGGAAGAAACCCAAGGGACACATGTGCCAGGCCCAAGGCGGAGTGGGTAGGGCTGTGTATGAGTAGCAATGCAGAGGAGAGGGAGACGCTGTCTCTGTAGGCAGAGCAAGCATGGAGGGTGGAGCTGCCAGGGTGAGGGTGCTACGTGTACCAGTGGGGCAAATGCAAGCCTACTCAATCATTTGTCTCCCTGGAGAACCTTGCTAAATACCAAAAATCTATAGTCTGGTCTTTCAAAGACTCCTCCTACTGGGCATGCTCAGCTACTTTCTGGGGTCCCTGAGTCTCCAGGTCAAGTCTCTATGGTAAGCTCATAGAGCCAGAGTGCAAAGATGGAGGAAGCATGAAAAAGTCCCGGCCAACCCCTGTCTGGGACCTATGTCTGCTCGAGGCAAAGACAGAGATTAGATAGCACTCCTCATAGACCCAAGAGGACATTCTGCATTGTCTTCAACAGAGTGGAACTGGGAAGGTGACATGCCGAGCAACGGTCTCTGACACAGACTATGTGTCAACCAACACAAAGGCTTCTGCTGCTGGTGCTGAGCACCTCAGAGCAGCAGTGGTCTAGGGTAGGATGTGGTCCAAGAGAGAAGCAGACTGTGTTAATAGTCATCATAAAGGGAGCATCTCAGAGACAGCCTAGGTCAGGGACCTCCAAGCAGCATGGACTCTACACAGGGTACTTCTTCCTGTAAGATGGCTGCCTGGAGTTCCCAACCCCCACCAAGGGGGATGTGATGCTCTGGGCCAGGATGGGTCATTTACATGCCTGACCATCAGCTGTGCCCAGTGGGCCAAGACCCTTTGTGGACAATCTCACCTCAGATACTAGGAACTACTACATGTAGAACCAACTAGCCTGGTTTTTCCCCAAGTGTTATGCCAGCCCTCCAAGCACTCATGGTGCAGGGCACGCAGGTATGCAGCCCTCAGTGGAACGCCTTGGATGGGGACAGACACCCACACCCGTGGCAAGAGGCATGGAAAGTGGGCAGATTCCAGTGATCCATCGCACATCAGGCTAAAGCTTCGTGACCAGCCTGCAAGGTTGCTGTGATCCTAGGAAGCTCCTCAGGATGGACTTGAAGCTGAGGTTCAGTGAAGAGGGTGACAAGTGTCATACAGAGTCCATGCATTCACCTACCGGGCAGTGGGGTGACACCTGGTATGTACTGCCGAGTGACAGGTGGTATTGAAAACAGGCCATCTGTGTTATATTCGTCATTAACAAAGCGAACTCATCACAGACAACCTCTCCTCAAGTACCCAAGGCTGGTGGTCGGGGTCCATCGATGGAGCTTGCCTCATCTCCTGAAGCTGTCCTGGTGGGGGAGGGGAAGCAGGAATTTCATATGAATGGTGAAAGGAGGTAAGCACAGACAGCACACAGCCTGTCCCCACCCAGCCCAGGTCCCTGCTGAGGCAGCAACCTAGAAGCACCATGCTGCCCCCACCCCCACGGGGGCTGCGACTCCAAGAGCTTCTCCAAGCTGAGCGTTGATACCGAGAAAAGATCAACCATGTATTATTCGAAGTCAGCCAAGCGAATATAACACGGTCGATCTCCCTTCAAGTACCAGCAGAGGTGCTGAGGTGAGGCAGTGGCATCCTGGGCGCAGGCTGCAGCGGGCACCGACGGCTAGTGGACCAGGTGAAGTACATTAGAAGCAATTACTTTCCAGCTGGTCGACCATCCGTCCCATACCCCAGAGCAGAGATGATTCCACGTTCTTCCCTGAGGTGTTGGGCCGTTAGTCGGCATCCCTGGAGGGATTTGATACCGAAAAGGGGTTCACCGAGCAACATTCGTCCTCCAGATGCAAAGTTGCTCGGGTAACCTCTCTCCGAGTACCATGGAGAGGCTCAGATGCTCAGACCAAGGCCGATGCTTCAAGGTGGCTGTGTTTCCAGAAGACCCATCTCTGGAGCCCCTCCCACCCCAACTCAGCAAGGAGCCACCCTCCATTACCTGAGAGCACTTATTCCATCACCACCCCAGTGCGACTACCACCCTTTCACCTCCCCCAGAATGAATATCTAGAGCTTTCCTGGAAGGTGACCTGGGGACCCAGGCTGATAGGAGCTGACACTGAGCAGAAGTGGGCACGGTTCAGGACGTAAACACAGAACCTTGCTCACTCTCAGTGCTCCTTTGCCAGCCCTGGAGACAGGAAAAGCTCTAAGATACTGCATGCACACAGCACCACCCTTCCAGAGGACGTCTTCCAGTAGCAGGAGGGCAAGGATAGCGACACCCACAGATGCTCCTCATTAGGCCCAACAACTGTACATCCCCCCCAAACCTGGCATTCCTACTCCATCATCCCTTGCTGATGGCTTAACATGCCGCAGCAAAAAACATTTGACCATTCAGCCCCATAGACAAGGCAAATAAAACGTCAACGATAAACATGGAGGGAGGAGAGGAAGAACAAGTGACGGAAATCCTGAATGGTCCCTCTTCACAGAGCACAGCCCCATACAAGCATGTTATAGGAAAGGGTTAACCAGGAAGTGTCAGGTGGAGGCTGGATTCTGTATTCATTATCCATTTTGTGAGCTGTAGAGTGGGCCCAACAGCAGAGCCCTTTCTCTGATGCTGGCAAGAGTTTACAGAGGCCTCTAGCCTTGCTGCAGTGCAGCAAGAGGCTGGTTGGTCACATGTAGTGTGTCATGAGGTAAAGGCATCACTGGCTGCTTCATCTAGGTGTAATGGAAAACTGACCTGTGGAACAGAGGATCTTCCCTGAGCTGGCATCACCTCCTCGAAATGCTCCTAAGAACCACACAGTGGTCATGATGGCGACCAGCAGTAGATACAAGGTCCAGTCAGCAAGAATGCTTAGACCTGCCCAGCGTCTTCCAACAAGCACCTGTTCTGTAGCGGTCTCCGGCCACTGACCAGCTCCAAGACAATGGTGTAGCCTCTGAGGTCCTTCGAGGTAAAGATCCTTCTGGAAAGAGAGCCACCATGAAACCGAGGACACCTACAAAGCATACCAGAAAACATACCAGGGGGTCTATTAGATGCTGGATTTAGCTCTATGATGACCTTCCATATGGGGCTAGCCTCCAGGAAGTGGCGTTCAGCACCACTAATGGGCATGTCCTGAAGCCTAGTGATGGGAGCTGGCAAACTGGGAACCCAGAAAAGGGCAGACTCTACCGACCATGGAGCGTCTACCCTACCTTGGAGCCAGGGTCTTACCTGGAATGTTTCAGAGGACAAAGAGAGCTCATAGGGTGCATGCTGTGGCCTTGGTACCCACTCACATCCTCCAAATGATCCCCACACGTCTGATTAGGAAGATCTCTGTAAAGAGTTAGGACAGAAAATAAAGTTTAGCCACACAAAGGACCTGTACTGTGACCAGGTCTTCCAACTGGCCCCACTGGCTCTAGTACAAATGCGTGGATTTCCCCATCTAACCAAAAAGTGCACCCATATAGATTTTCATGAAAACATGCCTTTCTCTTTCTCTCTCTTTCTTTTTTGAAGTAAATTCCATTAAACTAATCCAATTCCCCAGTTAGCTTCCTTGACTGTGCTGTTGAGCCATTTTCATTTCTTTTATTTCCCTTGTTATTTCCTCAAATCATTTTCATTAGGATCAATTCTTTCCCATTTAAAAATCTGAACGAAGATTTGATTCCTCAATGTGCATCCATCCACCACAAACATTGCGCTCACAGCAGCCATCACTATGGCGAGCTGCCTCCTGCGGCTGCCATGTCTATAGAGTACTGTTTCCCCAGGTCAAATGTCGTAGCCGAAATGTTGTCAAGAAAATTGGATTCTTCTGCCAATTTATAGTCAATTGAACACATTTTCCTCCGAGCCATTCTGGTAGTTTGTAGTGTTATTTTGTGATTATTTTATCACTATTATTTAATGTAAACGGGATGAAATGCTGGCTGCCTCTATCCATTTCCTAACCTATCCAAAAATGGAGAACAAGGTTTGGTGAGAGATGTAGAAGAAACGGAAGCAGACAAGAAGCGGAGTGAGGTGGAGTGGGAGGAAGAGATGGAAGAGGGAAGGCATGGCTGCCATTGTCCCTGACACTGTCAAAGGAGAGCTCATTAGGTCAAGGTGTCTTCAGAGTACAGATGGAAGAGCCAACATGTCTGGAATAAGGGGGGGGGGGGAGGCAAGAGGAGGCTAAATGATGGCGTGACAAAGAGGATTCGGCTGAGAAAAGCTGCTGGATAGACATTGGCATCTCTTCATGGGTCCCAGGGAACCTGTGTCTGGTCACATCATGTTCTCAGAGCTACACCCTTTCCTGTCCAGACCCATATCTACATCATCCATTCTAGGACATGGCACACACAGACCCAGCACAAAACCACCCCAAGCAGGCTCTGATACCCAAACTAAAGTTGCCTTTGTGTGGTTCAGCATCAACTCAAGAACCAGAGGCAGGGTGATGCTGCTACCTCCACTGAGTCCCCAGGTCCATCTGCAAAACAGCCTATCATGGACTGCCTTGCAAAGCTCTATCCTGCCTGCAGGTGGAAAGATGTATCATGTACAGATGTATCATAGGTCCAGGCTTTGGGCCGCAACTGGTCACTCACCCAGAATCGCATGAACATTAAGTCTAAATCCCAAAGTGGGTGTCCCAGAGAAGTCCTGGGGGTAGGTCTGACATAGAAAGAACCACGACTTCTCTGTGTGGCAGAGTTCACCCAGCCCACCAATGAAGGCTGGCCTAAAAGTGTATAACTCCGTTCCCAAGGCAGCATCCGGGATAGTAAGACCCCACAGACAGACCAGCAGCCTCAGGAGAAGCTTCTGGACCACCCTCCATTCTCACCAGCTTCCAAGAAGCATCAAAGAGGGCAATAGATGATGTGCTCATCTCAAGGCTTCCATGCTCCAGAGGGCGGGAAGAGATCCACATAGTAACGACATGCACGCAGAGACTGTCATTATAAAAGCCAATGGTTTTCAACTCTAGGGAAAACTAGGCACTACCCAGATACGGAGCACACGTTCTGTTTGTATACATACCTTCTAAGCAGCCATCAACACTCTCATACAGACCAACGGAGGCACAGACAGACGACAGGCTGACTCATTCAAGGCCACGCCGCTAGCAAGTATTGGATAGTCATGAGTGCTGGCAATTCTTCTCCTTCACAGGACTCTGGAGTCAGAGGAAGGACATCCATGTTCTCACACTGCTAAATGGAACCTGGAGATGCCTTCTCACCCATTTGCCAGCCTGATGGCTGCTTCTACTTGGTAGAGACCACCCCAGAATTAGAACCCTGGAGAAAGAGCGATGAATGAATAAGTGAGTGCCAGCTAGCCCCACCCCAGGGGTGACTTGCGTGCCTCCACCTGAGATGCCTAAATACAGTGTTTGGCACACTGTTCTCTGCTCTTTATATTAATGACCAGAAAACCACAGTCACCTAAATAGTCGGTGTCATTTTTGGGAAATCCTTCTTTGACAACCAGGTGACATAAGTCCCAGATAATGCACCGAGTACAGGGAACAATCCCTTTCTTTACGCCACACAGTCACTGACAGAACTCCCTGGGAAGCTCTCCCAGGAAGATTTTAGTGCCGAAAGGAGATTGGCCATGTAATACTCATCATAAAGGAAATGAACACACCATGGACCAACCTCCTTTCGAACACTTGATTTTGAGAGCTTGTGTAGGCACACCCCAGGCAGCAGCCTGAAGAGGGAATCCCTGAGAGTTGGGTGGGCAGATGGTACATATTGTAGCCATAGGACACATGCCCTGTGGCCTGGGGCCACTTGTCTCCTGCCTGTGGTTAGTGTCACAATCACAGAGGGGGCCTGCATTCCCAGAGAGCAGCGGGAAGGCCTCTTAGCAGAATGCCACCAGGGAACTGAACTGTCACTTCTTCTAGTGAGCCCAGACTGCGCACCTACAGGGCTGCCATAAGTGTCCCCTTAGATGTGTAAGCACATCTCTAACTCTGACTCTGATCTTTGTACTTTATACCTTAGCAGGTAAACTGCGGTTTGTAAAAGGAATAAAGCGAATGACTACAGAGCACTCCACCTCATTCCCAAGGAGGTGCCTCCCTCCATGAGTCTGCCAGAGAACCAGGGCCAGCCTGGGTGAGGACGGCATGTATGCTGCTGGATCAGATCTGCCTGTGTGGTGAATGATCCCTTCACTTACCCCAGAGAGACGCTAACACCAAAGCCCCACCCCAGAAATTCCACCGAGGCGGGATTTGGTACTGAAAAATAGGTCAACCGTGTATGATTCGTCACAAATAAAGCGAAGGCAACACGGATAACCTATCCTCAAGCACCGTGCATGAGTACCAGCATCTCTTCTCTGAAGCTGGCTTCCTCCAGGAAGTCCCCCGAGCACAGTGAACACAACAGGTTAGTGCGTTGACTGTGAGAGGGTTTAAGAATACATCACACATCCTATATCCAACCATTTCCCCCTAAAGCCCATAGTGATCTAGCCTTGATACCATTACCCAGGGGGTAATGTCTAAGGAGCCCTTACAGCAGTTGACGGTGGAGGCCCTAGGTGCATAGACTGCGTCTTAACCATAGAGGTGGAGTGTCCAGAGATTAACATTGAGGCAATGAACAACAATTCTCACCCTACATAGACCTTGGGTCTAAGAATTTCCTGCAGAGCTTAGAGAGGCCAACTCTGCAATACCAATCACTAAAAAAAAGGTCAGTACTGGATGCCAACTGTATTATACCATGGTTTGGCACTGATCTTAGCATCATGGCCTCATGCCTCATGGTGTCTTCCAAAAGACAGATTATAACTTTTAGCAAATGGTCAACTGCACAAGAGACAGCAAACAAATGAACGGACAAACCCTGCTTGGCTGACGGTAAGTTCACATACCTGTCCAATGATGGTGGGTCCATGTCCTTCCCAGAAGCTGGCATTGCAGTTAGGCATCCTGCCAAGGGGGAAGGTAACACTGAGAAAGGGGCCTGAATCTTTCAACTAAACAAATTTGTGATGTGAATGACAACAGAAAGGACCACAGTAAAGATGGCAGCAGGGGACAGGGAGAGAGGACTAACAACTTGAATCCTTTAAGCCAAGAGAAGAATTCAAGAGAGCGCCTTTTAAATGGTACAACAACTCCAATAAAGAAGGAGTGAAAGCTACAACTGATAGAGGAAAATAAGGGCTGGGTTTTCACCTGGCAAAGTCATCAAAGACTTAGAACACATAAGCAAGGAAGAAATGTAGTTCAGATGCCAGGTGGCAAGTAGGCTATCCTAAAGCTTACAAACAACAGACAGCAAGGGAGAAGGAAGCCATGAATGTCACCCAGGTAAAGCCACTGTTCAGCTCAAAGGCCCAACCCAGTTAACCACACAGGGAAACCTCCACAAATGTGTAAAAACACAGGGGAGCCATTCAACCACAGCTGAAATCAGTTTGTATATAATGTCTAGCTACAGGTGATAGAAAGGAAGGGTGTTAACGAAGAGAGAAGTTCATTTACGACAAGCCTTCGCTCTACCCTCAAGGGACCCAAATGAACCACACTAGAGGCTACACTAGCTGCAGATTCTCAGGATGGTGAGCCGTGAGTGAGTCTTCCATGAACACGTGTAAAGCTTTGGGTTCCCCCCACCCACCCAGTTTTGCAGAAAACAAAAAAGGAGAGAAGCAGGGGGAGCAGTAGAGAGAGGAAGGAAAGAGAGGAAGGGAAGCAGAAGGGAACAAGGGAAGGGAGCAGGGAAAGAAGGGAGGGAGGGAGGGAGGGAGGAAGGGAGGGAGGGTAGGAGGAAATGATCAGAGAGCTCCTCCCTGCCCATCAGTGGGTACAGTGATTTCTTCTGTGAGATGCCAAAGTTCCAAGACAAAGACGTGAGAATTTATACTAGCCAGAAGGTATGATAATCCTTGTGACTAGCTAACAAATGGAGGAGGGAATTTAGTATCAGTAAGTAAAAGCCCCGAAGAACCAGACAGAACCGAATGCAAACCATCAGGTTATAACTGTGTGTATGTGGGGGGGCGTTATGTATGCATAGGTTATATGTACATGCGTGTAGAGGCCAATTATCAATGTCCAATGATTTCCTCAATAGCTCTCTACTTGATTTTTTAAAGATAGGGCCTCTCATTGAACCTGGAACTCACGAGGTAGGATGCATGGCTGGCCTGTGAGCACCAGTGGAAGTATCCCCATTTCTCTGCCTCCCTAGTACTGGGATAACAGGTGCATAACGCCATATGGTAAACACATTAGTAACTGATCCATCTCCTCTGCCCCAAGTTATGACCCTACATGACTAAAAAGAACAAAACCAAACTTTTAAATTTTGGGATGACTATAGATAGATAGTGAAAAGTCAGCAGACTTAATAAGAGGAGAGTTAATGAGATAAAGAACATGTAAAGTTTCTGAAGAGAGTAAGAGGAGCCCAAAACCACAAAGGCTGCATAGAATAAGGAAGTTTCGGGCAAACGAGAAAAGCCACGAAGGCCCTAGAAAAACATTCCTAGAGATAAACTTCACAGAATACAGTACTCCCAAATCAGTATATACAAACCTGAGAGTGTAGTGAGTGGAGTGTAACTAGGTCGGAATGCTTATCAAACACGCAGACGGCTGTGAGTTCAATCTCTAGAACCACAAGGAATAAAAGAGGACCAACTAGATAATACATCTATAAATGAGGGGGTTTCGTGTGTGTTTGTTTGTTTAAGCCACATTAAAAGGAGTAATAAAATAATACAGAAGACAATAGAGAAAGATGTACACACTCAGATGAGATTTTTAAAGTGGGCTGAGAATTCTATACCTAGCTAACCTATCCTCTGTGACTGAAAGCAAGAAACTAGTCTTCTTAAGTCTCCAAGAACTCAAGGGTAGTATCTGTGAGCCCTTCTGGAAGAAATGGCAAACCGCCTCATTGCACTAAGAGATGAATTAAAAACTGAAAATAAAAATAAATCCTCAGTTTAAAGAAAACAAAAGAAGTGGTCTACAGCTAAGATATTTATACTGAAGACCAACCCTAAACACTTGTAAGACTTATGTTCAATATTTTTCCAACGGTAAAGTTAAAATTCATAACCATAGTAAAGAAAGCAGTGTGGAAGCACTGAATGTCTTAGCTACTATCAGAAACAGCTGGGAACCTGACCCTCACTACTTAATGCTTTCCACGTTGCCTTTCTCAGTGGTGTTGGAACATATTAGGAATTTGCAACTCTTGCAGTAGAGCAAAAGAGAAACATCCATCAAGTCTTCCAAGTTCTTTTAGTTGTTCTGTAGGTTAAGTACAGTGAAATGATAATTGATGTTTTAAATAAGATGATTAGACACAGGTTAGATTCACCCCTGTGAAATATTTTTCTCTCCACCTCCCTTTCCATTTGTTATATATAGTCTCAGAAAAGAGTTAGAAAATCCTAGTCATTTCTGTGTGGGTAGAAACCTTGTAATTACTTTAATTTAATTTTTTCATATTATTTGAATTTTTATCACAAGCATACATCTCTTTAATAAATATAGTAATAGGTAGAATAAATGCTTTTTTCAAAAAGAAAATTAAGAATAGAAAATAGTTCTTCCCACTGCCCTCAAAATTTTTGTCATCCCAGCTGACAGACATTGAAAATCACCCACTCACTTACATTTCCATCCCCCCCCCCCAAATGCTGACCCTGGATCCCATTCCTGAATTTTTCAACATCTCTAAGTCTTCCCTATAAGACAAGATTTTCTAGTGGAAGAGGAGGCAAAATTGTTACTTTTCTTTACAAAGTAAAGATAAAAAAAAAAAAAAAAAAAAAAAAAAAAAAAAAAAAAAAAAAGGCTAGAAGTGCCATGAGCACCACCACATCCACACCTTAAGTTTGTAACATAGGTGTCTTACTCAATGCTGGCAATGTCCTCCATGAAGGAACTGATGCAATCAGGGAACACAGGCAGGTCTGTCTGCTAGTTACAGAGGCAAATGCATGCTCAATGATGCTAGTACAAAAAAAAAACCCAACATGGATGTGGCTGCTTCAAGATTGACATCAGGTCTAAAGAGTCACCTGGTGAGATGTGATACCAAAAAGAGGTCAACCATGTATTGAGCATCAGTAAATAAGGCCAACTCACCATGGACAACCTTCCTCTGAGAACCAGGAGGTGGCACTTCTCACAGCACCTCTGCATCTTCTTCACTGTGGGCCAGCTTAGGAGTAGCCTCTGAGAATGGACAGGACCCTACAGATAAGGGGACCAGGTGGTTCAATTCCCAATCAGACCCATGCTCTCTGGCCTACCCCTGGTCATAAGCCCCAAATCTGTGCCAACAGGAAGGTGACTTCATGCCCTCAACTTGTCATGCAATGGTTAGCAAGTCAAAGGTGTCAGTCACTCCCACTGCAAACCCTGAGTTTGCCATGAGTGAGCCTGAGCTCGCCTTCAAAGACTTCATTCACTTCAGGGTATGGAATGGCTATACATAGTGCAACATAGTCCTGGTTCCCATCCTATTCTGTATCCTGAAGGTTAACTAGCAAAGGTTGCTTCTAGATGTTCCTGATGGTAGACTCAGGTACTAATACCATCAGACATTAGCCCAGGTATTTCAATAGTTAAACAGAATGTCCCAACAGCTCCTCTGGCCTTTCTAACAACTGCGAGTATTCTAGGATGTCCTCTTAGGGTTATCTTGGACACTGGGGCTAATGTGTGTAAAACATGCAATTGGGGGAAGCACTTGTCACAGGTTCAGCCATCCAGAAACCCACCTTGGGAATGGACTGGCTTCAAGAAGCCCTCTGAGGCAGTTTGATACTACAAGAGAGGAAAGAGCTGTGTATAACTCGCTTAGTTGACTCGAATTCATCACAGCCAGCCTCTCTCTCCAAGTACCACTCAGGAACACCAGCAAAAAAACATATCGACTTTTGAAAAGGTGACTGCTTCCACGGTCCTGTGAAGAAAGGGTGGGACAGCATTGGGTAGTGGGCCGAGCCGAGTGACATACACCTGCATTAAGTGCATGCTCACCCGAGGCACACTTACCTGAAGGAAGGGGATGTTGATGACATTAAAGCCAGTTAGTCCTCCTGGACAGGAGGGGGCGCTATCCCACAGCTTCCATGAAGGAAACACATTCTGGAAGCTCCTGTAGTGGTGTGGTGATGGCAAGACAACCATGACTGCTTCTCAAGGTTGGTATCATCTCGCAGACTCTGCTGTAGAGAGACAGGACCTTGAAATTAGAGGACTAGATGACAGGCCCATCAGATAAGTAAAACGCATGCTTAGTAACAAACAATTCAGTCACACACCCAGGAGAGGAGGGACTTCAGGTCCCTCATGGGAAGTCAACATCATGTCCACATCTGAAGTCAACATTTCAAGTAGGCTGTGTTAGTGATGCAGCGGCTACCACGGATGCCTCATGGCATCATATGTAAACATACACCCCTAAGACCACAGTTCATCCTGGTCCAACCGAGTAGGCATAGCCATCAAGTCCAATGACACTTCCCCAAACTTGGCAGGCTCTCTGGAGAGTCTTCTTCGAGTGGAATTGATGCTGAGGGTTGGTGACTAGGTGGCCCACAGGGTGAACAGAGAGCATGCCCCTCTGGTCAACCAGTCACACACCCTGAATGGTGCTGGCACCGACATCTCTTCTGGAAGATGGCCTCTTTTCAAAGTCTTGTAAGGCGATGCTGGTGGCAAAACCACAGCTGCCTCGCCAAGGTTGACATGGCCCACTGAGCGGCCTACAGATGGATCAGACGCTCAGGTAACCAGACCAGGTGACTTACAGCTAGCCAACCATCCATACTTGGCTTCTCTACCAGCTTGACTGAAAACGCCATCTTTCGGCAAGTTGCCATCATGTCCAGGAAATCCTTAGAGGTAGCATTTGGTACTGAAAAAAGTGTTGTCCGTGAATGATTCGTCACAAGTAAAGCGAATCCACCACGAACAACTTCTCTTCAAGTACCACAGAAAAGCAGAGACAAGACAGACAAAGGGCCCCTTCCATTTCTCCAAGGGATATGGTTTCCAACCACCAACCTGTGGGCACATTGGATGCTGAGTGTTAGTGAGGTAGTGTTAGTGAGTGCTCCGGAAACATAATGGAGTGGGGCAAGGGTGTCCACTTACCTCCTTTGTGATGATGCTGACATTGTCCCCTTTCTCTGAAGTTGAAACTTTCTTGGTTCCAGAGTCCACACAGGTTTCAGGTCAGCAGTCCTCTGCAGGTATATAGACCCCAGGGTGTGTGAACAGGGCTTTGCACTTCTTAGCAGCACACATTCAGTTAGGCACCAGACAATTCAAGCTCCTGAGGGGACTACAGAAGTCCCACTACAGGAAAGCTCAGCCCAGGAAACTAGCTAGCATCCTCAGGGACTCTTCATGATCCCCAGGGACCCTGATCCCCCACATCCAGTGCTCTCCCACTGTCTTTAAGGAATCGCTTTTAAGAAGGACACCATCACAAATGGCTTACCCACCTCCTAGAAGCAACCTTGGACTCAGAAGACCAGGGACTATTTCCAAGATACCAGTGCCTAGCTTCCAGCAAGCTAGCTATTCCTTGGAGGAGTTTCTGAAAGCTCCACTAAGAACCTGTTGTCCCCCACCTTTCCCCTTTGTTCTATAAGACATCCCATTAGCAAAGCTCCTTGTGGCTTCACTTCTTTTCCATAGCTCTGCCTTTCACCCTGATGGAAACCTGGCTGTCTCTTGAGGACAGAAAAATGGCTAATCTTCTCGTTTCCTACACTTCTGCCTAAGAGTAGGTAATGGCCCACCTCCTCCCCCCTCTTGTAACAACTCATCTGCGGACACGCCATTTGCTCCTCGGCATTAGTCCTATGACTTCCTCACTTTCAGCTACCCTTGCTTCCATCTCCCTGGCCCTTCAGATGCCCAGGGTTATTGCCTTAACTGAGGTAACCACAATACCAGCAAGGATGCATCCTGCAGCTCACTAAGTCATCTGAGGACTGTACAGCCTTTGGGCCCTCAACTTCCTACTTGCTCACTCCTGATACTGGCTCATCCTGTCCCTGTCCCTAGGCACATCTGCTAGCCCCACTTTGAGTGCACCTCACAGTCCCTACACCTCCACATCAGGAAGATTTCTCATTCCGGTGACATCTTTATCAGCTTTCCACACGGATTCTCTTGTCTCTGCCCTTGGGTCAGAGGGCTCTTTACAGCACAGAGTACACACTGCTCTCTGGTGCCTCCTTCCCCACTGCCTCTACCTCTCTCAGAATAAGATCTCAGTTAAGTCTCTGAGGCTGCCAGCAACTTTGCCAAGCTGTGTTGGTCTTCTTGCTTTTCCTCATTAAAGATGCTGGAAGGGTTTCCATGAGCCATGCCTTCCTTCTGAAATGCTCACACTACAGATCTCCATTTGGTCCACCCCCAACTTATTCCCATTCTTTCTCAGAAAGAACATTCCAGAAGGCCTAATGAGCACAAATGTCTCCTTTGCTTCTGTCTGGCACCTTATTCCTTACTCTCTTTCCCTGTTTCCCTTGAAAATTAATGGTGGAAAACAAAACAAAACAAACCTCAACAAACTATGTTCCTGTTCCATTGTCCATGGTGCCATACCACAATGCCCAGTCCCTGTGAGGAAGGATTTCACATTAGTGACTACCCTAAGGTCCAGAGTCTTCTGGGATAGAGTATACACTCTACCATTGTATGCAATATGGATGAATCATTCCTGTTGATTGACCAATTTGTGGAACATGATGTTGGGATATTAATTAGAATTCCATTTTAAAAATACCAGAAATACCCAGAGGGCCATGGGAAGGCACCAACCTTTACCCAAGACCAGTCAGGACAACATCCTAGATACAAGCCTCTTGCAGATGAGCAAGCCAAGAGCTGGGTGTCAGAAACAAAACTCAGATATCTCCCAGCAAACTTTACACCATGCAGCAAGAGAGCCAGAAAGCCTTTTTCAGAAAGATGTGCCAATCAAAGAATCTTCTCTGGAGCAAAAGCAAGGAGAGTGACCAATGAAGTGCTAGCATATGTGTGGGCCCATGGCGATATGTCGGCACATTTTCACACTGGCCTGTCTCCATAGAATCACCAAAGAGCAAAGCAGAAAGTAGAGATTGTCTGCTGTGTGATTCTCATGGGTCGCCACGCTGCTCCCCTCCATGAGGCTTGGTGCTGAAGCCAGCACCCTCTAGAGTATCACAAAGCTTTCCTTGGAGGTTAAGACTGCCCAGGAAGCCCCAGGTACTGCTATATACCATAATGGAAGTGTGTGACTGTCACTGTACATATCTGGAAAGACTGCTGAAGCCAAGTTCTCCTCCATCATTTCTTCCCGGAGCTTTGGGCTTCCTTCCAAGGTCCTCTTACATAGAAGAGCTACTTAGCGCTTTTGGTAGCTGATGGCACTTCTCTCTGGCAGGCAGAGAGAGGGAGGAGGGCTGAGAGCTGAGGCAGCCTTACCTCAGGAGGACATAAGCTATGGGCTGTCAGACATCCCTAGCTCTTGCATTTACTGGGGCCCCCTCTACTCTCACGTACCTCCAGCCATGTCTTATGAGGGCTCTTGTATGAAGCTGGCATCCATCTTGAACTGATTCTGTCCAAGGGTTGGCCATCGCAAAGGGAAGAACTATGCAAGGGCAGGAGCTGCGCCTCTCATCTGTCACAGACATCATCCCTGAAGGAGATAGACACAGACACCAGCATCTTTCCTTATAGTGGGGGGGATGGACTAACCTCCCTTTTCCAGACTCAGAAGCAGCTAGGTTCTCCTTACCATCTGTGTGTGTGATCTCCAGCAGCACAAAAAACAAAGGAATCCAGTTTCTCCTGGAGCCAAAGAGCAGGACAGGAAGCCCCACCAGGGTTGTGGCTGCGCCTCGCTGGTCTACGGGAGGAGGAAGTGGATGCCAAGGACCATGACCTCAGTGTGAAGAAAAAAAGGAACAAGGTCGAGTTGGCTTGCCTTTCAAGAGCCTAAATTCCTGGGGGGGGGGTGTTTCTGAATGGGATGGAACCCTGAAAACCAGACCGCACCCAGGGGAGTCTTTCTGGAGGATGTGATCACCTCCCATTCCTCCCATGGGCTCTCCCCACTGCCTAGTCATCTTGAAAGGATCTGGCCTACATGCTTTGACTGGGGAAGGCTGCAACCCTGGGGTCAGCTCATTCAGC
This sequence comes from Acomys russatus, assembly GCF_903995435.1. Lineage (NCBI taxonomy): Eukaryota > Metazoa > Chordata > Mammalia > Rodentia > Muridae > Acomys > Acomys russatus. Next base: position 117,653,531 of record NC_067137.1, on the reverse strand, counting down.
AAGTGCATCCCAGTACTGAAAACTGGTAGAGTACAAAGCACAAAGGGTAGTCAGGCAAACAAACCATGTTCACTGCAAGCAGGATCAAGTTTCCTGGTGGTGTTTCCCCATCAGCAAAATATCCAAGTGGCACCTCAAAGGAGGCACAAGGCTCACTCTGGCTCACACAGGCACACGGTCTCACATCTCTTGTGTGGGAAGTCCTTTAAAAAAAAAACAACAGAGTTCAATGTTCACAAGGAGGTTACCTGTGTCTTACCTATGATAAGTAAACAAACATGGCATAGATGACCTCAAATATCCTCAGTTCTGACAGGAAATCTGGGGCCTCTTTCACACTCTCATCTTGGCTTCCAGATGATGCTTCCCCATGAGGACTCTAATCCCTAGGCCAAGAGGCACATGCCCAACAGCCTGCAAGAAAGCACATGAGCTGGTGTCATACCCTCAGCACTACACACTAGTCCCAGGGCCAACATCTAGTCTGATGACAAAACCCAAACCCACTGGAGCCAGGTTCAGGAAGTGGGAGGCCAGTTAGAAAAGAAAAGGAAACTTGCTGTGATCCTCCCTGAGAGGTAAGCTAGACGACAAGAAGCCCGCAGCTGGAGGGGTATCACAGAAGGACAATGGCATCATGGGTAATACCTCTTGACAACGTGGAGATACAACAGGCAGGAGGACTCCTGCCCAAGCAGCTGTGGTTCCAGGAACTGCTCCTTAGGATTGACTGGAAATGGAAGGTTACAGAGTCAGATGGGCTTGGCCATCAGTATCACGTGTCTGTGGACCTGGTGCTGACAGGTCTTGCAGGGGGGCTGACATGGGCAGCTCCTCTCTGAAGGAGCTCTTATTATCTGAGAAGCCCGTTGAGGCATGGTCTGATTTGGAAGAATCATCATATGGCATTTGTGTGGAGGTCAGCCTTTCGCAACTGACCACAGTTCGATCACTAAAAGGTAGCATGTTGGCTCCAGGATGCTCAGTCATGACGCACAGTTGTAGGACACATGGGAGAGATGGAGCACATACACTGCACGTAACACACAGCATCATCTCCAGCCCCCAGTGGCTACCCGTGTTGTCCATAGACCCAGCAGCAGCTGCATCACTTGAGAGCTTGCTAAAAATGCAGAATCTTGGTCCCTCAATCAGAATCTGCTTTTTAACAAGATCCCTAGGTAATGAATATCTTAGCAGCACTTAGCAGTTTGAGAGCCCCTACTCTAATTGGTGACTTGTACAAGCATGCGTGTATGTGCATGTACACACACAAACACACACACACACACACACACACACACACACACACACACACACACACGGTGATGGGATGAGCTGAAAAGGTGTGCTACTGACCACCAAGAGAAGCTATGTTGTGTCTATCACAAACAAGCCATAGGGACAGATAGAGAGTGACTTAAAGCAGCCGTGGCAGGCAGCCAGTGTCCTCATTAACACACGTATCTGCCACAGTAAGTCTGCTCAGAACGGATGCTAAGGAGAGTGGGTGCTGGACCTAGAAAACCAAATTCCTCTGCACTAAGACTTAACAGCAGCAACAGACCGATGGGTTATTCCCAGCGTCCTTCACACCAAGCCACCAAAGCTATCACCACCTCAGAGCTGTCAGTGTGAGAGCACACAGGGAAGGGGTTGAAGTCTGAGGTCACCTCGTTTGTTAAGTAGAAACCTTAATAAAGTCACACTCTCCTACAGCAGGCACCAGGGTCACCACTGCACTCTAGAACATTCTGAAGCATATTCAGATACCAAAACAATGGTTGTTCTGTATTAACCATCATAAACATACAGACCACATACAGCCATTCTCCAAGTGCCAGAGAACTACAGCATCTAGAAAGCCTCAGTATCTCCTCCAAAACCAGGGGATCTTCCGTGGTCCAGACCATGTGGTTAGTGGGCCAGTGTTACCCAGTCACACTCTCAGGCAAGAGGCAGGGTTCTGACCACAGTGACTATCTCTGTCATTGGCTTCACATCCAAAAAGAAGGATTTTCTAAGTCATGAAAGCTGTGCTATTCTACCAGGACAATGCCATGTAGGTGCCACTACCTAGGAACCCCCCAGACCCTTTGGGCAAGGTCCTGAGATGGGAGCAGAGTGCACCTTCTACATACCAGCTGTGTGTGCTCTTGCCCTGTGCAGAGGTAAGGCTAATCCAAGGAAGTCCATCGAGGTAGTATTTGATACTCAAAAAGAAATTTTCCTCGTATGATTCTTACAAAAATATTGAACACACCAAGGATAATTTCTCTCCAAGCATGAAACAATAGTATGGCAGGAATACCAGCATCCATAGGCCTCCTGGGAGTGACCACCACTCCTCACACCTGGCTGTATCCAGCACACACGTGTATCGTGCATGCACTACGAAAGGTACTCTAAGCACTGGGGAGCCAAGATGCCAGAGTCCACTCCCCACCCAGCATGGCAACCGCATACAAGAGTCTTCTAAGGGTCATGATGACTGGGGTTAAGAATCAAGGTACTGTCCATCCTATGCGGAACAAGCATTCTTGGTGGTCCTGCTGACCCATGCATGGGGGGAATCCTGTTCCAGTAGCCACCACAGGAATGGCTTCCCTGATGAGCACCACACACCTCATCGGTCTCACTGCAAGTCCAGTCCAGCACAAACTCTAAGCTCCAACACCCACTCACATATCTGACAGAGAACTTCTGTCTTGGCATTGACTCTCCAATCCAAGGAGAGAGAGGTTTGGATAACACCACCACAGCTGCCACCAGTCAGCTCACAGCACACAGGAGTTTGAGCTAGCACGTAAGAAGTGACGAGCCTAGGTTCTATGCTAAGCCCAGGGAGAGCCTGACCTCTCCCGGACTAGCAGCCATATGCCAAACAGACCCCAATATGATCCCCCCGCCCATGCGTCACACGAGACAACGAGCACAGCACGACGACATCCTTGTCCAAGGATGCGTGGCGGGGAGTGTCAGAGGCAGGATCCAGGCGCAGGAGGCCAGGCTGCAGAGTCTGCGCACTTGATACTGAAAAAGTGGATGACCCTGTACGATTCGACATAAGTGGAACGAAGAGGACAGGGATAACCACTCTCCAAGTACCAAAGGTTGGCCTGGAAAGGAAGGCCACTGCCTTGGGTGAGCTTGCTATGTCTTCCAGCTGGGGTCCTGGGGATGAATTAGACGCCGAGGGTTAGCAGACTAGGTCACACACACCGATCGAGAACATGCACACTCAGGGACCACATCGCGACGGAACATCAAACCAAAGAAAACAAAACCAAAAGAAACCACAGCCCGCACCAGCACAGTCTTCGCCATTAGCCTGGCAAGCAGGGACCCAGGCTACACACAGCACATGCTTTGAGACCCACCCACACAGAACAAGGAGAGGGGTCGTCCCCAAGGTCTTTTCTGGAGACATCTTGCGCTCATGAAGCCATCAGTGCAAAATGGAGACCCAGGAAGCAGTTTGTCACACACAAGATGGATACACACAGTCATGCACACACATACCACATCCCTTGCTGAGTGTGGACAGGATCCAAGATAAGGTTTGATACTCACAGAGAGCTTGCCCTTGTATATTCCACGTCAATAAACCGAATATACAAAGGGCAACCTCGCTTTAAGTACCAAACAATAGCATGGGGCAGGTTCCGCTCTAACATTCACTGGGTCAGCCTCATCACCTGGGACTTAGCCTGGGGAGGGATGGGAGATTCAGAATCAGCCCAACCAGTTGGCAAACAGCACCTGCCAGATGTGTGCCCGCTGGTCAGCTCTCCATCCAACGAGCTTGGGCTGAGACAGATACTGAGGGTGCTTTTCCCTGGGCTGGGACAGATACTGGGGGTGCCTTTCCCTGCCATTACTGGCAGGTGTTATAACAGATCAAGATTTGCACCCTGCTGAAAATGGCACCAATATCACGGATCTCTCGGGAACTAAAAAAAAAAAAATCTCAGTTTCTTGCTCTCTGTGGGAAGATTCTGGCTAGGACAAGTCTTTTCTTTAGCACTTCCTCCCTGATGCCCAGCTGGTAGTATACTGTACACAGAGGTTAAGAGGACCCAGTGACTTTATAGAAGAGATACAGCCAATCTTTCCTACCTCCCTAAGAGTCACAGACATCAGTGGTATTCTCAGGACAGGACCCTGCCCCACTAACTCTGCCGGGTACTGGTATGGGATAAAACTAGGAGGAAGCCAATCCTATACAGGGGTCAAACGCCACATGCTACTGAACAATGTAGCCATGGTCCCTTTCCGGGACCTCTTCCCCAGAGAGAGGCAGGCAGTGGCTGCCACAGGCAAGCAGTAAATCACGACCAGGAGAAACACTCACCTTTTTTTTTTTTTTTTTTTTTGACAGAACAGTCTGCTTGCTTGGGTGGGGGCTGTTATCGATGCCTCCTTCAGATGCAGGCACATCTCCAGAAGAACACCAGATAGGCACCAGGTGACTGCAGACTCCAGCCTCTCCCCAAAGACAACACCACTCCCAAGAAGTCCTCACTTGGAGATTGGTGGATCAGGCCTGAAACCATTATAAATAAAAGTGGGTCCTTGTGACCCGCCATTCCATGTGTCACAGTTGGGACATTCCAATATCACAACTTATTTTCTGAGGTTAAGGCCATGAGCAGCAAGGCTCTGGAGATGACTTGGTACAGACAGATGGCAAGTCTGTGTGCCACTGTCCTTTAAAAAGGAAGCCACTGTTAGGGCATTATAGTCAATGCAGACCCAACAGGCAGAGTAGTAACCCACCCCCAAGAGGAAAAAAAAAAATCAAGAACAAGAGGAGCAGAGACTAGCAGCTCAGCCATAGTTCCCATCCTAGAACCAAGAACTGGGACATACCTGAGGATGTCTGAAGTCACACTGTAGCTGGAGGCCTGTCCCAAAGATGCAAAAGAGCCGGAGTGCTTCGTAGACAGAGTTTGATGGGAAAATAAGCATCTCTCCCTGTACACATCACCATCAATAAAGTAAGCGTACACTGCAGAGGGTATCCTCGCTTCAAGCACAGAAGGTCAAGCGAGGAAAGGTGAGAACGGGGCCAGAGCAGAGCAGAGCAGAGCAGAGCAGAGCAGGGGACTCCACCTGCAGGCTTGGGCTGAGCTCAGGGGTGGGAGGGCCAGCCTCAGTTGACTGCCTCTAGAACTTGCACACTGCACACTGGGGCCCAGCCTGAAGTTGACTTACTTCCCAGCATCACTCCAAGACAGGGTGATCTTCCAAAAGACAGGGGGAGTACTCCTGTATAACTTGACAGGAAGTGATGGAGAATGACCAGCATTCCTTTAGAGCCCACCCTGAGGAAAAAAACCTTCCACCTGTGTCCACAGCTGCAGCCTCCAGGGAGTCCCCCAGATGAGTCATAGAAAGAGCAGGGTTAGAACCCACAGCAACATGCATCATTCAAGAAAAAAGAAAACCCATAAAAGTAACTCTCAGGAACCTCTGCCCTCTTCCCCAAACTGGAGTAGTGCTAAGACTGCCAGCCCTTCTACTGGTCTTGGGGAGTTCAGAGGAGAAGTGAGTTACCAATGTAAACATCTCCCCAGTGCAAGGCTCACCAAAGGGAGGTGAGGTACCCCATCCCCACCCCCAGTACCAACTTTCTCTAAATAGCCATATCAGTCATTCATGCTATGACACTATAGGGCAGAGAAGACACCTCGGACGAAGACTTGTTAATCTCTGGGGCCATTTTTACTTTGGACATCCGCCATTCCCCTTTCCCTTAAGAGAAGAGGAAGCCCTAAAAGTGACTGTTAGAATGGGCTGGCTATAGATGGTAGGTAGGGTGGATAACCTACATCTAAATGGGCTCTGGCTTGCTGTTGACACTATTGGCATTGGAGGATGAGTTGGCATGCATGTCACCCTGGGAAGAGATGTCAAGAGAGGCACAGTTTTTAGATAAACTCAGCTCTGCCCAGAAAAGCCCACGTGATCTTCCGAGTCAGCATCTTGCACAGAAAGTTCTCAGAAACATGCGTGAGATCTGGAGGGTCAGACGCAGAAAGATCCCACGCTCAATGGGCCCACCATGCATTCACTTACCCTGGAGTGACCATGCCCTTCTGCTAGGCCCAGGCCGCCAGCCTTGCTTCCAGGCAGCATTTGCTCCTCGAAGAGAGCTTGCCCTTGCATATTCATTTCGCGTAAAGCAAACACACAAAGGATAACCTCTCTTCAAGTAGCAAACGATAAGGAACGCTGGTGGGAGAGCTGGTCCGGGTGCGATGACCGGTGTGATGACGGTCCAAAGCGAGCCTGTGGTGGACACGTTCGGAGTTTAGCACTTCCGGATGACGCACATGCCCCCCTTCTCCCCACGTCCCCCAAAGGGTTACTCCCAAGGCACCCCTTACCCAAAATGATGGCCCACCCAGGTATTCTCCAAGACGTATTTGCTACAGAAAAAGGAGTTAATTCCAGAAAACACATTATACACATGGTGAAAACACACAGAGAAAACAACCTCATTTGAGGTCAGGGAAGAGACACTAAGAGCACAGTGTGTCTCAAAACACATTATCGTGAACATACAGGCACATGTCACACAAATTGCAAGTCTATCTATCCCAGCCGAACCCAGGAGGGCGACGCAAAGCATGCTTTCTTCGGTGGCGATGCAGTGTCCTCGATGGTTTCCCAAGCAGCATTTGATACTGAAAACGTGGATTTTCCTCTACGATTAGTCATTAATATTGTACTCATAGAAGGAGAATCTACCTTTTAAATATCAAAGAACGAGTCGATCCAGGAAGCTGCGAACTTGCGCTTTGCGTCGATAGAAAAGGAAATCCCACTGACCAGGCAGGCCACCCCAAAGAGGTAGTACGTCAGGCCCACATCATATTATCACTTAGTTGGCTTCTTGGGACCATTTCTGGCCATAGCCCCACTCATTAGAACATGCAGATCTTCCCCCACCCACCCACCCACCCATACCCTACGGAATCTTCCAGAAATAGTTCCAGAGCGACATTTGATACTGAAAAAGTGGATGTTCCTCTATGATTATCCAGGAAGCACGTAACCATAGAAGGGATATCCACCTTTTAAATACCAAAGAAGGGCTGAGTTCCGGGGAGGACCAGTCTTGCTGCATGGCTCCTCTGAAACAGATTGCAAGAACGAAAGTCTCTCGTTCTCAGGCCCAGACGTCACTGTGGTAAAGGCAAGGCTGGCTTCACAGGCAAAGAGACCCTTAAAGGTGATGGTCAGCAGACACATGACATGAGAAACACACATGTTCTGCAGCTCACCATCTTTCCACTTACCCAGGGGGCGCTGCGCCCAGCCTTATCTCCCGGGTGGATCACGCTGAGACTGAGAACATGGAGGCCCCTCTCCCATTAACCAGCAAACATACAACCACAGAAGGAAAAGCTACCTTTAAATACCAAGCAGTACAACCTAGAAAAAAAAAATTTGTGAAACAAAAAGGGCGCTATGGGAAAAGACCCATGGGTTGTCACAGAGACCCCCAGCCCATCAGAGAACCTCTTCATGATTGGTCAGTGGCCCTCAGGCACCGGCAAGTCTGGCGCATGCTCTGTGGTTCACTGACTTCTCACTTACCCTGGAAGGGGGCAACTGTCCTGTCCTTTCCCTCATGGTGGCTTCAGTTCAGGCCCATTTCCCAGCAGCATTTGACACTGAAAACGTGAAATTTCCTCTATGTTTAATCATAAATACCATAAACATAGAAGGAATATCCACCTTTTAAATACCAAAAGGATTTAGTCCTGAAGAGCAAGAGCCGGGGCCCAATCCGTCAGAAATGAAGACGACAGCGGACAGGCGCCCTCGGCACAGCCCACAGAGGACACAGATTCCAGGAACAACCTTGCTGTGGAAAGCACAGGTTGTGGGATCCATCTCCCTCTTGTTCCCTGGGTGGGGGGAAAGGGGGTAACTTGCTTTTTCCCTGGGGTGCTTTGGGTTCAGAAACATCCCAGAACAACTTGAGATACTGAAAATGTGGGTGCTACCTCTATGATTAACCCAAGGCATAGAAGAACCCCCACATTTTGAATATCAGAAGCTGAGCAGCTCTGGAGAGCCCTGGCCTAGGTGGAATACATCAACAACAAAGTATATATCTGTAACTGTAGTCCCAATGCCCACCTCATGGTTAGACATGCCACCTGGTTGGCTTATGTGTTGTGGGGAGTCACTGCACCCTCCCAGCCCCCCAGGAGAGTTTATGACAAGGGGTTTGTCCCTTCAAGGTTCCCAAAGTCAGTTCCACTTCTACACAGCCCATCGTAGGTACCCGTGGCTGAGATCCCATCAAAGTGTCTGCTGTAGCATCCATGTGCGTGCCATGAAGCCCTGAAGATGTGATGGAAGTTTTCTAGGAAATGGGACAGGTCTAGAAGGCTCCAACACAGGTCCAATACACCAGTGTGACAGACTGCTGGGGACAGACACAAAGGTTAGCGTGAGACATGGCTTCTCTGGATGTGCACGATTTACTGTCACCACACTACTAGGTCTGTTCAAAATGAGCTCAACTTCCCGAAAAATCTTTGAGTAGCTCAGATACAGAGGCATACCAATATAGACACTATACATGTTTGATTAAAAACATGCATATGTTTACATTATGTATACACTGAAGAACCCTTCCTCACTAATGTGCCTGATCTGTCACAGCATATCTGAGTGTTTTCCTTTCACTGTGTGGATTTTTTTAAATCTGCTTTTATTAGTGTTCTAATAAAACTGAGTTTGAATTAAAAAAATAAAAATAAATAAATAAAAACATGCCTCCCTGAAACAAACAAGAAGCACTGAGAACCCCAACCCAACCAGTCACCTCTAGAACCTTCCTCAACTTAGCCTCAATGCTGAAGACAAATGGGCCAGGTGACATCCCCACCCCTGGAACATGTGTTCTGTGACCAGCCCTCCTATATCTGTCCAAAGAGTGTCCAAGTCTGACCCTTGAAAACACTTGCTGCTCACAAAAGTAAAGGTCATGGGTTCCCCGAAGATGGGTCACCAAAGGCAAGAGGGACAGACAAATGCCTTGGTGGCTACCAAAAGCCAAGGCCCCTCCCCTAAATCTGCAGCTTGTTATAGGAGAAAACCTGGTTCGTCCCCAACTCCTTCAAGCTACTACCCTCCACTTACCAGAGAGGAAAGCCACTCCCCTTTATGGGGCTTTCCCCGTGAAGCCGGGAGGCCCTAGGGTGAAGCAAGGCAGAACCAGGTATGGGGTCTGGTGGTTGGTTCCTAGAATAAATGTCTTCATCTCTCCTGACCCCAGGAGCAGCTGCTGCAGACGTGCTGTGTGTAAAATGAGTGTGCTCTTGAGGAACGATGCCCATCTAGGGTTAGGGTCGTGTGTGCGTGTACATACTATGTGGGTGTGTTTGCTGTGCCTGCATATAGAGGTAGGAGGTCAATGTCTGATGTCTTCTGTAGTCACTTTCTATTTGTGTGTGTTTGTGGGGGGGGTAGGTGTGTGTGTGTGTGTGTGTGTGTGTGTGTGTGTGTGTGTGCGTGTGTGTGGGGGTAGGGGTATGTTTGTGTAAGTATGTGGGGTAGGGGTGTGGAGGGCTGGAGGGGTATGTATGTGGTATGTGTGTGTATGTGTGTGTGTGCGGGCGCGCACATGCACCAGGAGGCTTGGAGAGTGCATTAGATTCCCTGAACCCTGAGTTATAGGCAATTATGAGCCATTTGACATAGGTACTGGGAACTGAACTCTGACCGTCTGCACAAACAACACTTTAGAGTTGGTTACGGTAGCACACGCCTCTGATGCCAGCATTTGGATGGCAGAGTCAGGAGCATCAGTAGTTCAAAGTCAGCCTCAGCTACATGGTAAATTCAAAGCTAAGCTAGGCTATATTTACAAAAATGCAAAAAAAAAAAAAAAAAACCCAAAAATAAACTAGAGTTATTGAAAAAAGTTATATTGAATAATACTGCACACTGAACATCAGTATGAGTGTCACATACCCATAACAATCCCCACCTTCACCTTGCACTTGTTGCCATTTTTCCTTGTGTGTTTGTGCTTGTCCATTTGTTCCGGTCTTCAGGAACCTGGGAAGCGCAGAGTACATACTTTAAAATTCTCAGAGTCTGAAAAGATGTTTTTTGTTCACATTTGTCAATCAATTAAAAAGGAAGCAATGTGATAGAAACTAGATTTTTATGTACAGAGTTGCCTTGGGAAATTAGATTATAGGATGATTCATTCAATAAACTCTCAAGTCTCAAAATAAGAAAATAAATAAACAAAAACACTTGCCATCTGGCCAGCCATCTGTTCACCTACCATCGTCAAGGGGCTGACACCCACATCATGTTCCTGAGTTTGACATCACATACGGAAAGCCCTTCAAGGAAAGGCTGTGTGCTCAAAAGAGGCCAACGCTTAATATCGTCCACAAACACCTTGATGTGTACCCTGTCCCCTGGAGCCTCTCAGGCCAGCTGCTGCAGTCCTGCCCAGGCCTCTCCTGCAAAAGAGACAGCTGGTTACATTTTGTGCCCAGAGAACATTCTACCCTCAAGGATAGAAGACTCCCTCTGGCCCTACACGTACCTGAGCCTGAGTGGTGGGTATCAGCATTCAGAGGCCTGCCAGCAGAGCACAGGGCTAAACTGTGAGAGCGAACTGAACAGTCAGGTTACCTTGGATGCTGAACAGAGGCGTTTCTGGGCACATGTTCTTTGCATTCCGTGGGCGAATCCGAGACAGACCCCTCTCCAGAAGTAGGTGGGCCTAGGGGCCTTGGGCTGGGTGGCAGGTGTCACACATATGATGTATGGCGTGCTCACTGCTCCACCAGCACCGAGGCCAGTACCCACTATGTGGGAAGGGATTTTTCAACCTAAGAAAACGGGCTGACCGTGCCTGTCCCATGCCCTATATAATAGCCTTTCTCTATGGATGTAAAGGGAGAGTTGTTGCTTTTCCAAAGGTGTTTCCATCCTTGGCAGTCAGGACAGAGCCCCAAGGACAGGCAGAACTACAGCCGAAAGGCAACGCTGAGTTGCTACAAACCAAGAGCTAAGTGTGTGGCTGATACTGGCATCTTTCTGATGAAGTCAGCACTGGGTTTTCGTGAGGTAGGGCAGCAGTCACTTAAGTGGACCCAAAGCTTTTGTTTTTAACTTAAGCGAAGAAACAGAGAGAGCTCGAGCCCTAGTAAAGTGGCCGAAGAGTGAGCCCACAGCTCTGACAGCTTCAGGGAGCCCTCCAGAGGAGATGGATGGGTGTGGTGTCCACACGCATGCTCTCTGGATAGAATCCCTTCCCCTGCTCACACAAGACAGCCAGCCAAGGGTCCCTCACTCAAACAGCCGCACTCAAAGGCAAGTTTGATGCTAGGAGGCAGCTACACGAGAACATGAGCCTTAAAGAAGATGAGTCCACTGGGAAAAAGCGGTCGTCGAGAGTGCCGCACACCCGCTCCAGAGGACAGCTCACGGGGGGACTAACGTCGGGGATCAGAGACAGACAGCAGTGGCTGATGACGGCTTGCTGTTCCCTGGTCCCGATCATAGCCAGCACCCACAGTCCTCAAGGCCTTGCTGATGGCATCAAAGGCCATAGCCCGTGGAGGCAGAACATGATGCTGGAAAAAAGCTGCCCTGGGGGCCCAGTCTCCTCTAGAGTCCTATAGTGTATGTGACACCCACCAAGTGACATGTCTTGCTGAAGACACCTGCAGCTGACACCTAGGCACTTGTCTACAGAAGAAGTAGGTGGTTGGCTTGTATCAGCTGTTTGATTATATTGTTGTTATTTGATATTTTTTATCCTTTTCTGAGTTCCGCTCATCTGAACTTTAGCGCGTGAGACAGCCTAGAAGTGTGCCTCCTAGTTTCCCTTTCCGACTACGCCTGTCCTGGGAGGTGGGAATACAGATGCCAAGTGTCCCTGGACCCAGCAACACACAGAGCCATGGGGGGGGGGGAGTTGTGCTTCTCTGAGGTAAATGCTCCCTCCCATGCACATGGAGAAAAGTAGCAAGTGACCCTAAGACCCTTTGACCCCTTCCCGCTGTTCCATGGGGGAGCTCTCCGAGGTGAGATTTGATATCGAAAAAGAAGTGCACCATGTTTGTTTCGTCACAAATAAAAGCGAAAATAACATGGGCAACTTCTTTCCAGGTACCACAGGTGAGCTCTTGCTTGCTCCAGCAGTGTGCCTGTGTGTGGAGGGATGCTGAGGGACAGGCAGGACGGGTGGTGGGTGAGGCAGGCACTGGCTTGCCCTGGAGGAGGGCAGGGCGAGGTAGGTCCCGACCGAGGTAGATGGTGCAGTGCCAGATTAGTCCATCCCAAATTCCCTTTACCGTAGGATCCCTGAAGTCTTGGTGGATAGAACTTGGACATCACGGTCGAGGATTCTGGGCTGCGACCTCGGCAGTGTTCCTGAAGGGTGTCCATCATCCAGGGGGGCCCCTTCTAGAGCTGAGGGGAAAAGGACACGGAACTAGGTGACAAAGTTCAGGGCAGCATAAGCCAGTTGTGTTTGCCTGTTGAGGCGCTGATACCCAGGTCTTCCCACTGAGATGTCCTCCTCCCTGGGTCCCCTACAGGCAAGCTGCCCCTACACAGTAGCGACTTGTGACTTGGACAAACAACAAATGTCTCACAGAGAACTGGGAAGCACAAGACAGGCAGGAGCAGAAGATGCCAGGATTCTGAGAATGTGAGGGGTCTGGGGGTACAATTCCCATCCATCATCTGCAGGACTCCGGAAGAAGATATAGGGCCCTTCCCTGAGAAAAAAAAAAAAAAAAAAAAAAAGCACATTATTGTGTGTTAAGATCACTGGCGGGCTGGAGAGACAGCTCAGAGGTTAACAGCACTGACTGCTCCTCCAGAGGTCCTGAGTTCAATTCCCAGCAACCACACGGTGGCTCACAACCATCTATAATGTGATCTGATGTACACTGTATACATAATAAATAAACAAATCTTAAAAAGAAAATCACTGGCAAGTTAAAATGCTATGAAAATATATCTGAAATACAGCCAGAAATTCCACCAAAGAAAGCAACCTTGTACCAACAACCTACCTTAGACAGCACAAAGAGAATAGAAATATCAAGCAATAGAAATATCATTTAAAAAAATGCCAATTGTACTCATTAGTAACTTAATGATGTGTCATCCACAGGAGTTGTCTGGATTTATATAACTTAAAGGCATACAGACTGTGTTGAGCTTCAGGGAGGATCTGATGCAGGTCTCAGGTTGAATTCTGTTGCCCAGATGGCCTTTGGTTCCTTGCTGCCTCTCCAATCTGTCCCCCCATGACAAGCAGGCCTCCCCTTCTGTGTCTACACAGCCCTGGTACCGTCCTTTTGAGTTCTAGCTGACCTTCAAACTCACATTCCTTACCACATCAGGTGGCTGAAGGGAACAAGGAGGGTCTACTCAGGCACCTCTCACAGAAACTAAGACCCATCCCCCTATCCCAGAAGCCTCAGCAAGCATCTCCCTGTGCACTGAGGTAGCAGCTGAAAGGGGAGGGGCTAACTGGTTACTTTGAAGCTGTGCCAACCCAAGTCCGTTCTTGTTAAGAAAGCTCAGAAGACCATTAAAAAAAAGAGAGAGAGACAAACTCTCAACCCAGGCCCACGACCCAGACTAACATGGCTTCCCTGAGGTTGAACCCCCGAAGTCTTCAACGCAGAATAGGATGCTGAAAAAGAAGTGCACCGCGAATGTTTCGTCACATATAAAGCGAAAAAAACACGGGCAACTTCTCATTAAGCACCGTAGGTCCACAGCATGGCACCCTGCAGTTTGTGTACTGTTGCCGTCACTTCCTGTGCGTGAGCAGGCGATCACGCTGCAGCCCCGCTGTACCTAGGGGGCTCTCACAGCTGTGCCCGCTCCACGCAGGCAGAATGGGGATCTTGTAGACAGCCTTTGGATTAGTCATCATCTAGGAGTTCCTTGGAGTCTCCTCAAGTCTTGGAGAGAGAGATGATACAACAAATTCTGGCTTTGCTTCCCAAAGTCCGGCTGTGGATCCGCGACCAGGAGAGGAAGAATGTCCCATGACCTCCCAGCTGAGTTCACCACCCACCCACTAGAGAGGACAGAAACCTATTTATCCATGGTGGAGGTCCTGGGCCAAGGAGGTCTTCACAAGATGGGGAACAAAAAGATACCTGAGCTTTTGTCAGAACCGGCCAATGTATTTCAGATGAAAGTAAATGACACAGGTGATCAGAGAACAGGTTACAGGAAGGAACGGAAATGGAGTGATAAGCTCTGAAAGGGCGTGAATAAAGCCAGGCTTCTTAGGTATTCCAAGTAGAAGGTGGCTGCCTGTGCCTGGGCACATACTTCATGACCCCGTGGGTGCAGGGCACAACCCACCTGCCCTCCATTGGCTTAGCCAATGAAACGTGAGCTCAAACACAATAGTCCCCATCTCGGCCCGAGGGCACCTAAGTCCCCATCTCAGCCCGAGGGCACCTACTTACTTTTGGTATCTCTGCCAGGAGCTTGGGGTGGGGGATGAAGGAAACCACCTTCACCTCCCCAGAGTAGGTATGCATCAGGAAGCCCTCCTAGGCATGGAAACATACCCAGAGTCAGTAGATCAGGACACACATGCCAAGAAAACAATTCTTTCAGACAAAACACCCTGACATACCTTTTTCGTTGATGGGGACTCCAATGTCCTTCCCCTAGGAAGATGTCACATCAGAAATTTGTGTCCTGGGTAGAAACTTGAGCTGGGAAGCAGCCAATGGATTTAATCTTCAGAAGATAAGCAAAATTGAACAACAGACATAGAGATGAGCAAAGACAGCAAAGCCTATCCTGAAGGTGACAGAACAGATTCGAGGCTGAGGCTGGCCTAGAGAGATCCACTCACCCACTAGGAGTGCTGCTGAGACCAGTGCCCCCGCTTGGGTTGTAGCTTAACATTCAGGAGATCATCCAGGATGGTGCTCTTCATTGAGAAGATATGGACCATCAAATACCAGTCACACCTGTGGCGAGCCTACTGCCCAGCTTTTCTTTAAGTACCACAGAGAAGGCTTGGTACTGGGTTCATAGCTGCTGGCTCACGCAGACTACCCCTGGTCCACCCAAGGATCTAGTGGACCATACCAGGTACCACTCACATCCTCCATTAGCACAGACTAGGATGGGGGCTCCCTGTGGGTCCTGACACCAATAGCCCTTCTCATAATACATCTGTGGTCAGCCTCGTAGACTCCCCAATGGCAGGATTAAAAAGTGGGAGGGACGAGGTGGAGAGATGTCCCAGAGGTTAAAGAACACTGACTGCTCTTCCAGAGGTCCTGAGTTCAATTCCCAGCAACCATATGGTGGCTTGCAACATCTATAATGTGATCTAAAGCCCTCTTCTGGTGTGCAGGCAAACATGCAGGCATAGCACTGTATAGATAATAAATAAATAAATCTTCAAGAAAAAAAAAAAACAGGGAAGGAGAGGAGTTAGGAAGAAGAAATGGCTCTGGTTACACAGGCGTGAGGACCTGAGTTAAATGTAGAAAGGACAGACATTGTGTACATACCTGCAATTCCAGAACTAGAGAGGCAAAGACAGGCAGATCCCCGGGGCTCACTGCCAGCCAGGAAATTGGTGAGCCCCAGGCTTGGAAGGGAACCTGTCTCAAAAAAATAACTTGAAGGTAATTATGGAAGATACCTGACATTGACCTGTGGCCTGCACACATGAGAGAGTGCACGCACACGCACACACACACACACACACACACACACACACACACACACACACGGGCACAAACACACACTCACATGTACACACAAAAGTAAAAAAATAAAATCTCCTTAAAAAGGTAACCCCCGCTTGAAATAGATTTAGATTCACAATGGCCGCAGCCCCGCCCATTTCTTCTTCGCAGTTGCCACGTGCATCCCACAGATGGTCTGGGTGCTGGTGGATAGTGAAACGGGTGACCTACAGCATAAATGAAGTGTACGTCACCAGTCTACCATCCTCTCAGCTACCCTGAGAGCAGAGAGCACTATTATTCCTTCAGTCACCTTGCTGGCGTGTCCTATAGCTCCTGTGAGGAGGCCCTTGCTGAAAAGCTACCACCCACAAAGAGTCATCCATCACACACCCCAAAGCACCCTCCCACCACCACAGGGACCTTGGCCCTTCTTCACACAACTTCCCTTCCCTTCCAGGGCCGAGTCCTGGGGCCACACCCTCATGGTCCATGTCACACAGTTCAGGGTACAGCAGGTCAAGCGCCCTCCCCTGAAGGCTGCATCAGGGACAGGAAGTGCCTCTAGGGTGGGGTTTGATACTAAAAAAGAGGTTTCCCGTGTATGTTTCATCGTAAATACAGAGAAGACAACACGGACAACCTCTCCTTCAAGTATCGATTAGCACTGGTCAGAAAGCAAACAAAAACAAACGGAAACGAAACTGTCGAGTCTTCACAGGTGCGAGGCAGCAGGCGCTATGAGTCTTGTCAGGAGGGTCTGCATTACATTTCTGCTTCAGTGGCCCTTTAAACGTTGACAGTGAACAGAATTGCCGGAGAATACTACCCACCAACACAGACCTCTTGTATTCCACTTCTCTCCAGGTTTAGGGGTTTGCTGAAGGAAACCAAGACACCACTCCCCCGCCCCCCGCCAGAAATTGTGCGGGCCTCGGGAGATAGCCCTGGAACAGCAGTTCTTATCTAGACCCAAAGCAATACATTGGAAATGTTCAGGAATGGTCCTCAGATTTTAGGTCCAAGAGGTAGATGGGTGGTCTGAAGTCAGCCAGCCCCCAGGTCCCATGTAAAAGCTGACTGAGTCTAGGCAGTTTCCAGCGAAGAGTCTAAAAACAGACACATTATGGAGTTAGTGGTAAAGGAAATGAGTCCCACCACCTTCTGCAGAGTAAAACAGGAAGGAGGCAGGAGCAGCCAGGTCCTGACACTAACCCTAAGCTTAACCCTAACCCTCCCACCCCCTCAGGCAATGGTTCAATGGTTCTCAATCTTCTTGATGCTGAGACCCCTTTAATTCATCTCCTCATGCTGAGGTGAGCCCCCAACTGTAAAATTATTTTCATTGCTACTTCATAACTGCAATTTTGCTACAGCTATAAATCATAATGTAAACATCTGACAGGCAGGATATCTGACATGTGACCCCCATGAAAGGGTTGTTTGACCCACAAAGGGATCACACCCCACAGCTTGAGAGCTATTGTCCTAGATGGAACTCCACAGAAGGCTCTACTGCTGACCACAGAACCAGACAGACTTAAGAAATACAAACAAATCGTATTTAAGCTCACTGGCCAAATGCCTGTGCCAATTTCAGGTTGACTTTTCTAGATGTCCTTTCTCCTGCCCTAAAGGGACAAAGGGCAGAGATCCTGCTTAGTCACTAGGGTGCCCAGTCTGCACAAGCCCAGCAGTGTGCCCTGGTAACTCCGGAAGCAAGGTACACTCTCTCCTTCTATCCTTGCATTTCCTGGGTATTTCCCGGATGGAAGCAACAGAACTGAGCATCTGCTAACCAGGAAGCGGATCATATCACTACCCATTACACTGCCCACCATATAAGTAGGACAATCTTGGCCTTCCCCAGATCTCAGTGCCTCCACAGACAAGTGTCCTTGCCTCAAAGACTGACAGTACATTGAGAACCAGAGTCATGAGTTATTGCTCAAAACAAGCAAGCCACGCATGGGATGTTTCACAGTGCTGGCTTTATAGCTCGTGGGGAACCATCGCTTGCCTTATGTGAGCATCTCTTCCAGTTCATCACACAAAGACCCAGGTACGTGTGTATGTGTGTGCGTGCATATGTGCCAGCTACCATGCAGAACAAGAAAAGCCATCACCTCAGCTTCTTCACTCTGGTCTAGGACTGGCAACTACTGCCTGGTCCAGGAAGCCTTCCAACCAGGAATTTACTACTGACAAGGGACTGTCCGAATATCTGGCCCCAAGAGGAAGTTTTCTCCCTATGTGCTGAATGAAAACTATATCATCTACAGAAGCAGAACTCTTTTTCAATGCCAGGAGCACCTCCTAAGAGTCTACTGGACACCATGGTCAATAGGCTCCACCCAGCGCTCAGTCATAGCTCAACTCTCCTCGATCAGGGCTGAGGACAAGTATCTCTCAAGTTGTTTTTAACATCAAATATTATTTCTTTACAGCCAAAATAAGGCCACCCTTGCATTCTGCCAGCACAGGTGCCAGCCTAGGCCAGTCCCAGGGACTTCAAGGTATCTTCCTGATCTCAGAACTGGGTATTCCCAAAGGTGTCACTGTATCCTGAACATCCTTTCAGAACAACTTGGAGGCTGAAAGGCATGGGTTTAGGCACCATCTGTCACAGTGGGTGGTTTGTTTTGTTTTGTTTGTTTGGCGTTTGTTTTTGTTTTTTGCTCTTTACAATAGACAATCCTGTGCCATGGGTTGGCTGCCTGACTGCCCATCACTGTGCCTCTACAGCAGGCTGGGTATGTGTGGAGACGGCTATTAGAAGCAGAATGAATACAACTTACTTGTGTGGTCTGGGGTAGATCCATTTCAGTGGCCACCATCTTCCCCAAGGTTAGAATCTCACACTGGTTGGGAAGTCCTCCTGAGAATGGACAAGACGTTGAAGGTTAGTGACCCAGGCGACACAAATCTGATGTATGGTATAGACTGAGTCACTCACTTGTTCATGTCTATTTAAGTCTCCTCCTCAGCCAAAGCTGAGGGGTGGGCTGTGAGGCCTCCACAGTGGGTTCTGATGGAAAGAGAAGTGGACCAAGGTGTGTTTCAAACAGAGAAACCTCTCTTCAGTGTTCCCAGTTAACAATGACAAGGCTACCTCTCACACCTTCCCAAAACCGGACCTTCAGACCTGGCAGGCCTATTTTGTAGGCCTGGGAGGGTTAGGAGAACAAAGGACATGAGTCAAACAATAATCCGCTGGTTTTTGTGGCGAACCAGTTATTCCTGTTCCCCTGGCTGGATGCTGACAGGACATCCTTCCCTGAAACTGGGGTCTGGACCACGAAGCCTCCAAGATGGGATCTGATACTGAAAAAAAGGTTAGCTGGGTGTGTTTCATTCTCATCAAAGAAACAGAGACCCAGAAAACCTCTCTTCCAGTACCACCGATGAACACTGACAGACTACCTTGGATACTTCCCCAACTTGACCTTCAGACCCGGCAGGACTGTTGGATGCAGGGTTGCACACTGGGTGTTAGTCAAAGTGCTCAAGCAAGCCATTAGTTGATGTTATCAGACAGCCATCCCTTGACATGCTCGGTACAGCAGACCTCCGTGGCATGATCCAGAGAGCAGTGATGCTGTAGAGCCTGGCCATTGGACTCCACCATCTTGGGTAACCACAGAAAGGCATAGATGCCCTGAACCAAAGCTGATTCTTCCCAGAGATTTAGCATACAAGTGACTTGTGTCACATATAAATTTTACACACTCTGGTCAGCTGTCAACACAATCCTTGCCTTGAACTTGGAACACCCCATATCAAGAAAGGCGTCCAAGGAAAGAGACAGCATTGAAAGCTTGTCCAACACTACCATAGCAGGCACATGTGTCGCAAATGTTGAGGACGCTGTCTCCAAGTCTAGCAGAGTGCAGCTGGCTTATTGTCCCCAAGAGTTGACATCTCTTCCAGAGAGTTCTCCAAGGGAAGGTTAGATACTGAGGGTTAGTGGACCAGGTCACAAACGGCACAAATATAGCGTGTGCTCTCTGGTCAACCACCTCACGTACCCACACATGTGTCACATGTCGATGTCACTTTCCTCGTCTGTAAGTCACCCCTGCCCACGGAGCTGCCAAGCCAGAGAAGTTTGCTGAGAAAAAGGCTGCCACGCAAGAGTTATTGTCAGACACAAGAAAAGACAAACCCACTGGGTTGCGCTAGCACAGACTTAAGTGTCCCCACCCCACAGCTGGTGTTAGCTTCGAGAAAGCTCGCAAGGCGGGATTAGATACCGCAAAGAGGTCGACCGTGTAATGTGCGCCATAAATGAAGCGAACGCGCCACGGACCACCTCTCTCCAAGTACCAAGCAGCAGCAGTAGGGACACCGGGGAACTGGCTCTTCCTCAAAGCGGTTGTCACCTCCTGGAAGTCTTCCAAGGCGAGATGTGACATTGAGAAGAAGTAGACCATGTGTCCTACGTCATAAATAAAGCGTACACACCATGGTCAACCGCATCTTCAAATACCATGAGGTAACACTGGCTGATCTCAGCTCTCTTTTGTTAATTTGGTGTTACCTCTGAGAAGCCCTCACCATGGGTATCACAAACTACCAGCAATCGGCAAGTGTGGCAATGACCACATACTCATGTTTAATGCTGCTATGACTTCCAGGATGCCCTGTAAGGCTGGGTTAGGTGCCAAGTATTGGCTGAGGATCAAATGGCCAGGGTCATAGATAACAAACATGCTCTGCAGCCAAGCACTGGATAGGTCTTACTGCCTAAGCTCTGCTCTCAAGTTGATATGGCTTCTAGAAAGCCCCTAGAGACTGGATGCTGCTGAGATGTGGTGGACCATGCTGCACACACTGTAAGCAACGCACACACTTGACAGTCTACCATCTCCCCAAGTACTGCGCTGAAGCCAGACCAGGAGCTCTCCCATGAAGTTGGCTTGGCCTCTAGGAAGCCCTCCACGACTGACTTTGATATTGAGAAGATGTGGACCATACTACATACGACACAGAGGTAGCGCATGTTCTATGGTCAACCATCTTTTCAAGTATCAATGGAGAGAGGGTGGTGTCTTTACTTTCACTTCCAGGAAGCTCTCTGAGGCTAGATGCAGTGTTGAGAGGAGACCACCATGCATTGCCTGCTGCAGATGCAGTGAATATAGCAGAGAGGAGGCCCGCAACGACATGAAGTGAAGACCCTGTAACTAGTGCTGTGACTTCTGGAAACACTACCCACTGGAAGCCCCCAAGGTGCATTCGCTGTTATGGGAAGGTGGACCAAATAACATGCGTTGTAAGTAAAGCAAGAAGCATGGTCAACTTCTATCCCAAGGCATTTGTCCCCTGCTGCCTTGTCCCCTGAGGTTAATGTGACCTCTTTGGAGACCTTTAAGGCTGAAGTTGAGATGGAAAAGAGTAGACCATATTATACACGCTGTTAATAATACACATGCAGTTTGGCTGAGGCCTCTTCTGGTACCGTGAGGTCACTGCTGGTGCAAGAACCAGTGCCCTGTCTCTGAGGCTGGCAGCATCTTCAGCAAATTCTCCAAGGATGAGCTGGAGGTAAAAAGATGTAAGCCAAGAAGCAGGTTTGCTCTGTACACCCACGTGGTTGGGTCACTAGGATATTCACAGAGGAGCCAGGCTGGGTCATCTTGGCTGGAGTTAATATGAAAAAAAGATACCATCCATGAAGCATCAGTGGGAAAAAATGTGTCTTCATGTACCTGGCTTGGCATTGAATCATGCACCCCTGTCTGCCCTTCCATGGGCATAATGTCTTGAAGGCAGCTGAGAAGAGCGTTGATGATGATGAAAATGTGTGGCATCCCTGGATCATGAGCATCTGTGGAGCCAATTACCACTTCTTCAAGTCAGGGTGGATGTAGGACACCTTCCTGGAAGTTGTCAGCATCCTGAAGAAGCCCTTAGAAGCTGCACTGAAGCTGAGAGGAACACTGTGTCACAAGAATTAACAGAAAAAGCACACAAAAAAGCAGGGATGTCTGGCCAAGCAGCCCGATGTAGGGGTTGAGCCACAACAGCGCCTCTTCTCTCATTTCAGGCTTGCTCCAGGATGGTATGGAATAGATGGCTGGGCTGGATACCAAGAAGCGGTTTACCGTCCCACATGCATACTCAAAATGTATGTGGGACGGTAAACCATTTCTTCAAGTACCGCATGATGACAGCTGTAAGAAGGCTCATGTCTGCCAGGGTGCCTCAGGACACCTCTTCATGGCTGGTGTTGAGAAGGAGCAGATCACGGAGTCTACTAACCAAGAGTCGCCTAGACACCCATGTCACTGAAGTCATGATCATCACTGATCCCAGAAAGTATTATGGTCATCCTCCCCAGAGATGGTGAGAGTTCCCAAGGCAGAGCTTGGCAGAGGAAGAAGCAGGTTACGTCATTTCCCTTCATGCAGCAAAGAAAGCATGCCATATGAAAACATCTCTTCCAGTGTCATGGAGACGCCCTGATGGTGAGTCTAGTGGCGTCTCCCCGAAGACAGTGTCCTCTCCAGGAGCCTCGGGGATGGATTTGATACTGAGGGTTAGTGGACCGTGTTACATACGTCACAGATAAAGCGTACGCTATACGGTCTACTATCTCTCCAAGTACCACACAGAGACGCCGAGGACAAAGGCTGAGGGCACGTCCAGGAAACCCTCTGGGCCACTGAGTTGGCAGAATCTTGAGTCTGGCTGGGCACAATGCATGCATCATGCGGCAGACACACACAAGCCAAGAGTCTCATCTTCATCAGGTTTGACAACAGCAATTCATCCCCAAAATGGGCAACTCTTCCAACAAACCCACAGAGGCTGCAGACAAACGATGGTGCAGTAGGTGGTAAGTGCCAGCTGTGTGCTGAAGGGATGAGGAGTTGGGGACAATAGGAGCGAGGACATGCACAGCAGGGGACTGATGTGGGGAGGGGAATGTATGCAAAATCAGGAAAGCCCAATGGCCTGTATGCAATAAAGTAGATGATCGAGTTAGTTAGCGCAGGCCAAGCAAACGTTTGAGGACATTTGAGGCCCTATCCTATCTCCTCATGAGACCCAATCATAGCCATAGGAAACGGATGCCACCAGAAAAGGACAGTGGCAAATCTGTTCCAGTCAAAGGCAGTTCCATGAGGCCTTCTAAGGCTTAATGAATTGGAAAAATTTTTTAAAGTATTATTTGAGTCAACTACGTCCCTAAACTCAAAACCACTATTTCATCTCCACACTTGGTAATGCCACTAAAAAGCCGACTGTGACTGGATTTAAACTTGAGATGAGGTAGACCGAGGGTAGAATGTTCTCCGGGGCCAGAGAGCATCTCTCCAATGCTCAGAGCAGGACGGGTGCTCAACAGGCGGGGTTCTCCCTTCAGGGAGAATTGGCTCCACGAAGCCTCCAGAGCTGGCTGCCTTGGAGATGTCCCACAGACATCTCGCGCATTGTCACATGGAAAACCATATCTTCAGATACTATGACTGAAGCTCCCAAAAGTCCCCCCAGAGGGCTCACGGAACACTCAGAAGATGCTGGTCTTGCTGTAGGTCAGAAATCAGTCATAGCAACAGAAATTACACGGAGCGGTGTGAGATGATTCTCTTTCTCGCTGTTGGTAACACCTCCGGGGTGCCCTCCGAGGATGGATTGGATACTGAGAGTTAGTGGACCATGTTACATAGGTCAAAAACATAACGCCTACGTTCCATAGTCTACCATCTCTTCAGGAACCATGGAATGGTGGTGACCCCTAGAAACCCGGGCCTCGTCCCTGAAGCTGGCGTCACTTCCAGAAAGTTTTTCTGAGACCTGATTTGGCAGTGGGAAGCAGGTGCGGTGAACAGCACACCCTCCTTGAATAGTCTCGTGGTGACGAAGGGGAGGCGGCACATCTCCCCCGAGGTAGCACATCCTATGAAGGTCACACCAACTTGGAAAGGCAAACTGCCATGCTAAACATGTTCTGACCTTTGAGCTTAGCCTTTGCTCACATTGGAGGCCAATGGTCAGTTCATTGGACCAAAGGACACACCACAACAGCACACATCATTATGAAAATACCTCTAGTTGGTATCTGCCAGGCCCACCCACACTATGGTCATTCTTGCCATGTACCCCCTCCCCCCTATATAGACACAAACTCAAGGCTTAGAGGAAAAGTACTTCCCCAACCCACAGTGAGAACCCTCCCCTCTGATGGTGCCTCTGTGTATACAATACCCCTCTCATGGGTATAAAGCTATGGGACTCAATAGTCTCTGGGGAAAGCCAAGGCAGGTTCCTGGGCTTGCCCTCAGAATAACATGAACATTCATCAGGGGCTTTGAGGCCAGTGTCTGGTGGCTCACATCCCTGCATGCCTACTCTAGACGAAGTGTTTAGAATTGCACTCATGGATCCAGTTTCTTTCCTGCTCCCAAATAGGTTAGACAATTCTCCACACCATATGGTCCTTTGCTCAGTCCACTCCTCCACACTGCCCAGAGCATCACGGCTTATATCATTCTCAGATCTAACAGCTGGATGCTTCTCCTGGAGCTCTGCATTATCCCACCAAGTGCCTGCCTAGCATCCCCATGCTCACCCTCCTCCCATGTGTCTACGCCTTTCCTCCAGCCCAATGATTTTCCATGTGTTCTGTCTTGAACATGCAATATTTATATGGCACACTGTTGGAGAAAAGAGTCATGGCCCCTGTCATCCGGCAGAGTCCAGCTTAGCAGGGATTAAACCATGTGAACACAAACTCTACAGAACACGGAGAGGCAATGGCTGACGTGTTAAAAAGAAGCAAAGAGTATTTGCGAGATCTGAGAAAGTTCTCTGAGCAGCAGAGAAAGAGTGAGAGATGATGGGAGAAAGAAGGGGGAAGCAGGGGCCCGAGTGGAGCAGAGCATGGAGCTTGTGGGCAGGGTATGGCTATTGAGCACATTTCTGTGATGAGGATGAGGTAGAAAGAAGCAGAAGTCACCCTGGTTGAACACAGGTCATACAAGGCTTTGGAACAAAGGTGAAAGACCTTAGACTTTACCTTCAGACCAAAGGAAAAACATTACCAGTTGACAAGGGTCATAGGGGGTTTTCATGTTTTGTACAAAGAAGACATCACTTGACAAGAGCATGCACAGAGAGCAATAGCTCAAGAAGGGAAAAAAAATGAAACCCAGGTAGCAAGGAGGTCCCAGAGATGGAACAGAGAGGATAGGCTTGAGATCCCATGAGAAAGAGCCAGAGAGATCTCGGTAGCACTCCAATGTAAGTGTGGGATGGCAGGCAGTAAGTGTTCAAGGCACGCCCCCCCCCGCCACACACACACACACACACACACACACACACACACACACACACAGATGTCTGGCACAGGGAAAGTGGAGGGACACCATGTTGAGCTGGGGGCACTTGGTAGCCAAATGTGTCAAGTTGGGATTGACTTCACAGTGGGAGGAGCCTGAAGCATTGGTAAGCAATCAGAAAAGAGTTACTAAACTGCCCCCATGCAAAGGGGTTCATTTAGTGGAAGTGATGGGCAGGGAGGCAAGCACACATGAGTTCTGCAAAGCTGCCAAGAGGGAAGGAAGCCAGAACAGGTTGTTGAGATATCTAAGTGTGAAGGAATTCACTAGAACACTGTAAGAAGTGAAGGGATGGTTGGCTCCAAAACAGAGAAGTAGAGGAGAGTGTAAGGCAGTTCTAGAGGATATGTAGGGGTGGGGTACAAACTCAGGGCCCCACGCCATTGAGTGGGAAGCCTGAGGTACCACGAGGATCAAGGAAGGAGGAACAATGGCACATGGCTGAGGTAGAGGGTAGGGACGTATGGTCCTCATATCTACATCCTTTGTGGCTGGAACAGGGCACACAACACCCAGCTCCATCTCCCCTCTGCCTCTCCCCTCCTTTAAGAATTCACTCTTATACATGATCACTGTACTGAGCTGTCCTCATGTGCTGACCACGCACTCCTTACAGCTCTTAAGTACTGACTACCCATGTCTAACCTGAGCCACAGGCTGGCTTGGTGCTCTCATCTTTCAGCAGCATACTGAGTAGATGAGGGAGATTTGGAGGAGATGGACACTCCCCATGGGACAAGCCATCAGGAAGCTTGTATCCCTGGAGGGTCCGAGGATGCACAGCCTAGAAAGGAGGCTGGAAGGAGGCTCCAACCATGCAGTAGAGCCAAGCCTCAGAAGGCAGAAGGCCATTCACATCTCCCCCAAAGCAGGCCATGGTGCTGAAGAAAGGGCATGTGGAAAAGCAGGGAGAGACCCCATTGGACCCGATCACTGGGGGAGATGAGGACTGGGTGGGAGACACCTGACTAATAATCACTGCACACGGGGGGTGGGGGGGGACCAGTCAGACTAGGTGCAAGTATGGTTTTTAAAATGCTAACCTATGAGTCCACATAGATGCCGGAAGCTGGCTGAGTGCTTTCCAAATCAGCAGAGCAAAAGAAAATAAAAATGTGCTTTCGGCGGTGTAACAAAAGATAGCAGAGGGAAAGAGGACAAAAGAAATAAAGCATATTTTTTTTTAAAAAAAGCTCAAACATGACAATCAAGGGGGAAAATGTAAATGGGTTATACACCCTCAAAGAGAAAGAAGTTTCAATTTGGGTCAAAAGCCTCAAATCCAAACTATATGTTGTCAATTTAAGACAGATTATAAATAAACTTGAAAAACTGCAAAGCCAAAAGATGGCCCAGAAAAATAGGAAGGCCTCAATTTTCCTGTATTCAACTCTGAGGCAGCCCACACAGCATGCATCTCAATCATCAGGCAATTTAGACAGCAGCTGACAGCCAGAAGCCACTCTCTTCCTACGGCACCTGGTTTGCCGTACACAGCAATGGGTTCGATTTGCTTGTGCAGTTGATAAAACAGTTCATTGCAGAGGCTTTCCAAGAGTGGTGAGGGGTTGGCCCCCGTTCCACTGTGAGAGGAATGCCCAGCACTTATCCATCAGGGATACGCCCACCTCCAACCTAAACAGGGAGCTTCAACTTGGTCTCGTTCAGTTATTAGGCCGCAGGGTAACCTTTAGCCTAAACAAAGGATTTAGCAGCCCTTGTAAGCTGTTACTTAATCCCCTTTCATTTTTTATTTTGTTATAAATATATGGGAAGGTAAAATAAAACACCTGATTGGTGGTGAAAAGACTAACCCTGCAATTTATATGAAGCCAATGAGTACAGCGGTCACAGGGCAGGCACAAGGCAGCCGCTCTTTGACTTTAATTTGAGATAGTCAACTGTGTGTTTGGAGAGCAGACTGAAGAAGCACCAAGGGATATCAGGGACCGCTTTCGTGGGTTTGTGAAGAGCAAGTCTCCAGTTCAGCTAACGTGTAGCCTCCATTAGATGCTTCTAGAAGCAACTATAAGGAAAAAGCCACCTAACTTAGAGATGAACAACAAAAGTAAGATGTGATTGTGCAGTTCTGTGCCACGTTGAAGCACGGTAAGAAAAGCACCCGTTCAAGGTGGAGGAGGCAACCCGCGATGGGCATGTGGCATCTGCTAACATTACACAGTGAAACAGAAGACATCAAATATGGAGAACAAAATCATAGAAACATAGTTTTCACAGCTTCTCAGTCCAAAACCAAAAAGACCAAATGATAAACAGATCTCAAATCTAGAGCCAACATCATATTAAACAGAAACAGAAATAAAGGATGTTCGTTTCATCATTATTGGGTTTTCCTACCCCAAGTGCTAAGCAATACAGTAGAAAAAATACTGCAAACTCCTAGAATAAGATTAAAACTCTGGTTATTTATAAACTTTGAATCTTTTCTAAGAAAATCCAAATGGAACAAACGAAAACTAACAAGATTTAAAAAAAAATTTTTTTTACATTAAAAACCTGTGTCTGATAAACAAGTAGACATCTTGCTTTAAAGGCCCATGAAACATTTACAAAGTTGATCATATTATACTTTAAAAGGCATCAACAAATTTTCCCAGAATAGAGTTTGCATGCACATTCTCTAGGCACAATAAAATACAGTCACATTTGAACAGAAGGCATCAAGGACAACACACAACTCAAATAAAGTGGAAGGGAGCTTTAAAGGGAGCTCTAATTTTCATATTGCATTGAGATAACCATCTAAGAACAACAAAAATCGTATTTACAAGTGTTCCAAATTACTGAGAAGACTACATAGGACATGAAGTCAAAGTTGCAACAAGAGGCAAATGCATACCGTGGAATATTTCAATCATCAAAGAAGAGCAACAGTTGGGGATACGTAGACAGACTGAACACACTTCAGGAAAGGAGAAGGCAGGAATAGCAAAGATACAGGCAGGTCTCAGTGGACATGCTCACACAAAATGCTGAATTGAGAAATTATTCCAAGAACAGATTTTTTGAAGGAAAAAGTACAGACATTTCTTTAGATCATGCATTAAAGAGATAAAGTATGCATACATTAAAATAAAGAGGTGATGTAATCACAGAAACAGATAAAATCTTGTTATAACATAGCATTACTTATAACTCTATACCAATAACAATTTAAACTTCAGGATGCATTGCCCCATAGGATTAGTAACACCCAAAGAGAACTCTTGAGTGCTGACTGTGTCAGACACAGGATGACAGACTTTATCTCTTTATCCTCTCAGGTCCCTTATTAGGCTCTCATTTTAACCGCTTGACAAACGAGGAAACTAAGTATAGGAAAGAGACGGTAGTTCAAGAGCCCCACAAGAAAGAATTTAAGCTCAATACATCTAAAGGTTTAACTACTATGATATATTAGAAAAAGAGGCAGATCTTTTAAAGATACAGAAAATTAAGATTCAAGTAAATACAAAAGACACAGAAAGCACTGCGAAAGATTTCCCAGGAGGTCTACGTTAGCAAATTCAAGTTTTCATGGATCTTTCCACTCAAATGCTTTATATATGGTACAGAATATAGAAAAAGATGAAGTGACACCTGATTCATTTTACAAAGCCAACATAACTTTGACACTGAAAGCTGACAACAAACACATTTGAAAAATCCTACATTAAACACATGAAAAGCAAATCTTATTAAAAGGACAACATACCACAATCAAATAGAATTTGGTCAAACTCAAATGCTTCAAAGTTATGAAACATTATAATTCATTGTACTGACAGAGAGAAAGAACACAAATATCTCTCAGACATCAAAAAAGCATTTCAAAAATTCTAAATCCATTACTGAATCATATGAACTAGGAGTACTACAATCTTAAAATAAAAGGTCTAGTTGGAAAATAATTTGTAATTGGACCCGACAGCAGAAACAGAAGGTAGATTCTTGTTATTAACAATTTGTTTTAGAATTTGTAGCCAATACAATAAGATAAGAAAAAGTAATCAGGAAGACAACATGAAAGAGATAAAACTATAAAGCTTACAGAGACACGAGTGACTATATCTAGAGACTCTAAATTATTCAAGGAAAAGCTTGTAGAACAAACAAAATAGTTCAAAGAGACAGATTGAAAATGGAAATTATGTATATAAAAGTTCTCCACATAACCACTGACAAGGAGTTCAAAAATATGAAGGGGCCAGATTCACAATAGAGGCGACACTCAATTCTTTGAAATAATCTTACGGACAAATTATATGTATATATATATAAATATAATATATTTAAATTGCAAAGTAGCATGCAACAAGTTTTGCTGCTTTGTTGCTGCTGTTGTTTATCTGTTTGTTTTTATTAGGCAGGGATTCCCTATGTCACTAGGTGGGCCTTGAGCTTATGCTCCTTCGGCCTCGGCCTCCAAGTGCTGGGGTTACAGGCATGCGCCACCACGCCCAGCTTTCACTGGCAACTTTAATAAATTCCACAGAAAACCTAGAGTGCTTTACACTTCAATAGGATCACTAAAAACGCACCTGTAAGAATAAACAAATGAGACTAAAAAGGAAAAAAAAATTTTTTAAAGAGAAAAATGAAGACCTATCACTACTAAATAATTCACCATAACACAACACACGAAAGCCAAATTCAGCTGGTCAAAAAAATGTAGGGAGCCAATGGAACTGGGGGAAGTCAACACAAGAGTCAAAACCATAGAGTATATTTGGGGGCTGGAGACATGGCTCAGCAGATAGGAGCACTTGGGTTTAGTTAGCACATGGTGGCTCACAAGTGCCTCTAACTCTAGTTCCAGGAAAACCAGTGCTCTCTTCTGTCACCATCAGCACTACACACAGTGCGCAGACACATGCAGCCAAAACACTCACGCACATTTTTAAAAAATGGTATGCAATGCAATAAATGTAGAATTGCATAGTTTATAATGAGCTAATGGGTTAAATATTCAAATGCAGAACATAAAATTGTAGAAGTTCTAGAAAAAATTGACTGCTTGTAAAAGATTTATTTGGGAAATACCTTTCTATCCAAACATAAAATGCAATGAATAAACCATAAGGAAAAATGAGTGATATACTTATGAAACCTAACAATTTTTATTTTTAAGGGTTATTTTAATATTTATGTGTGTGGGGAGAGATGTTTGTGTGTACATGTCCATGGACATGCTCACACATGCGTGCATGCAGGTACAGCAAAGGCCAGAAAAGAGCATCAGACTTCCTGAAGCTGGAGGTAGAGGTAGTTGTTAGTCACCCAACATGGGTGCTGGGAGCCAATCCCTAGTCTTCTGTAAGCAGTCTAAGCTCTTTGCTGCTAAACCATCTCTCCAGTCTCACAATTTTTTAATAAAAGACTCCATGAACAAAATTGAATGGAAAATGGAGATGGGGGGGGGGGGGAGGGAGAGGTGAATGCTGGTAGCATAAAAGAAAATTAAGAGTGTAAAATTGAAGGAAACACTTAGTAATACTATAGAATTAGACAAAGAGGTCCCTATATAACTGAGGTGCTTGGGGTAGGGGAGAAAGAGAGTGAGAAATTGGTTTGTAGAATTAAAAGAGAAATTTTGGATCAAAAGAATAAAAAATGGATGAGCATATACCCAAATCAACATAGAAGCAATGAAAATCTCATACAATGAGAGAAAACATGGAGATCCTACATATTTCTGTAAGATTAATGAATGGCAAAGGCTTAAGGCTTTGCACAATATTCCTGGAAGCTAGAAAGACAAGGCTTTTGTATCCCTGATGTTACAGGTAGGGTGTTATTTGCCCCCACCTCTCTTATCCTGAGAGTTTCTTTACCTGGTTTTTTCATTCCCAAACCCATATATCTCTGAAAATCTGAGGGGAAAAGTTTGTAACCTAGAATTTTATACCTAGCTGATTTATCAATGTCAATGTGGACATTTCCTATTCAAATGTGAAAGGTCTCCAAAAGTTTACTTTTCATGAACCTTTTCTCTTACAATTTTAGAAAAACAGGAGTAACCCCCAAAATGAGTATCATGGTTTCTATAAAATCCAGGGACCCATGAAAGGGAGAGAAAAACCAAAGGAACCTATCCTCAGGAAGAGAAGCTGGGAAGATCAAGATGGTGGCAGCAGCCTAAAGATGAGCTAGCCCATAAGAAGATAAGAGAGCTGACTCCAAAAAGATATCTCTTCAACACAATATACATATGTCTTAAACAATTCACATCTTTATATATACAAGAAGGCTATAAATTAGCCTGAGCTACATAAAACAAAATTGAACAACCGAAGAGAAACACACACACACACACACACACACACACACACACACACACTCCAGAAGATAAAAAAAGAAAATACTAACTAGGGAAGAGATAAAAACTCAGGACCACACACATTGCTCAGCTTTGTGAGGATGTTCATACCCTTAGAGGGGTGTAAACGCTTGAGTATTGATCAAACCAGCATTTCAACAATAACCTATTGAGGGGATGGTGCAGGGGTGTGTGCAGGGTGAAGACAAGTGCACATGTAAAAGAGAGATAAATGCTTGTCTTCAACAATAGAACAATCAAAGAGAAAAAAAGGGGAAAAAAAGCACACACACAAAGAAAGAACATCAAGAAGCAGAAAAACAAGAATGTTACTTAGCATTGGGATGTTAATGTCAAGAGAATCAGTTGAAGCCGTTACAGATAACTTAATATTCAGGTGGAGCCGGGAGGGTGGGAGGGTTGATGCTTCCCTGACAGTCTTGTAGAAGGATCTGGCTCTTAAAATGATGTGTATGCATGAGTTTGACAAAAAAATACATAAAAACTAAAGGAATAATGAAAAGTGCAAGGAGCCTGAGCTGGTAATTCAGATACAAATACCCCACAAAGAGGGCGGAAAAGTACTCTGTGCTGCTGCGATAAAAGCCGTGGGGATGGAAATGGTGAAATGTCATGTTTTGACAAATTGGCAAAGGTTAAAAAACTCTGATAATTCCTAGAGCAGCAGGCACTTCTCTCAAACTAAGTCTGAAAATGGAACTGACAAAAAGTTTGCAGGGAGTGGTTTGACCACGTTGCTCACACCGCCTGACAGAGCCAAGAGACTGAACTGTGAGGGAGAGCATGGAAAGAAGGTCCCTAACGTACGCCACCCAGCTTTTTCATCTTTCTGCAGATGGACGCACATAGACAAGTTGTCAATTATAGACACTGAGTAGATTCCTTTGTGACCATTTAAAAAAAGATGGCAAATTACTGAATGGCATGGGGCAGAGTTAAGGATACATAAGCAGATGAGAAAAAAATAGCAATGACAAGCTCAATTACACACACACACACACACACACACACACACACACACACACTATATATATATATATATATATATATATATATTATAGTTATAAACCAAAAACAAAACACTGTTAACCAAATGTTGGCAGTGGTTATCTTTGAGTGGTGTAGTCATGAAATTTCACACTTCCTCCAATATTTTCTATGCTTTTTCATTGAACAGGATTTTTTTAGTAATAAGAAAACATTCTTTTCAAATATCATGTGTTAAATGTGATTTCTTAGCTCAGTATCTTTTAGAGGAGAGCCTCACATGGCTCTTGCTTCTGTGTTTCCCCATGGCAGTCTATAGTTCAAAAAATGCAACGAACTAAAGACCAGGCTGGCTGGCAATTTGAATTTCCCTGCCTCAGCCTCTCCAGAGCTGGGATCACAGGTGCATATCATGATACCTGGCTTGTTTGCATTATTTAAAAAAAAAATACCACAGGTGAGGGAACAGAAGTTATCCTAAGCCCCATCTCAAGCTGCCGGGGAGGATTCTGGTATGCAGCTAACAGTGATGAGCAGAGATGGGGCAATCGGGGACTTGTCTGGCCACTCCTGCCTTCCACTCAGAGACGCCACTGCCAAAAGTAGCTAATACTACTCTCCAGGAGAAGCCAGTGTACCTGGCCTCCCCACAGGCAGCACACACTCCAGCTCAGTGGGAAAGCTTATCTCTCAGAGCTTACAATCTAAGCATCCACCCGACTAAGTCTGGCCTTGTCCGAGACACACGACATTGAGAGTAACCAGAAAAAGTGCAGCTTACCCAGTGAGACTGGCACTGCGCCCCTGGCATCTTTCCTCACAGGAAGCTGGATCAGGCAACCAAGCCTCTACAGGTTCTATGTTGGGGTACCTTTCAAGACAAAGTGGGCAAGTCACGAAACAAAATCCAGCAGAGCATTCTGTCTGCTCAGTTAGACCCAGAGGAACCCTGTACATTCTGAGATTGGGGGCTTCAGGAATGGAGAGTCGAGTTTGGCCCATGTCCTGTCCCCAACTGGTCCTTAGCAGTGTACAATAGGGCTCCAAGGCCATCTCGGAGAGTGCAAACACGAGGTGTGTGTGAAAACGATGAGCTGTCCTGTGCCAGGAGATTAGAGCACAGGCACGAGGGGCGGTGGGGAGGGCAGCAGGATTTTCATGGAGTCCTCATTGCTGTAGGCCATGGGGGCATCATCCAGGAATGCTGACCTTGAGTGTGTAGCCCAAAATAAAGGGAGAACCAGTGGATAGAGGGTTGCTGAGAACATAGCCTGGAAGGGACTTGGTGCAGAAGAAGGAACTGTGAGTGGAGATGAAGGGGCCAGTCCAATGAACAGGACTGGCCAGGCCCCGCCCCCCACCTCACCCCGTACTTAGGGTTAGCTGATGGATGTAGCACTACCATTACCATTTACCATCTCTGAACTCAGGTATACAGAATTGGACTAGTGAGAGCTTTTTATGGCACCAGGCAACCTTAGTCCATGTCACCTTCACTTAAGGATTGAAGGACTCAAACAGTCACCTGAAAGCCCATGCTGTGCCCTGAGATAAGAACACTAATGAGGACTTATGTCTGCAGAGGCCACTGCTTCCTATTCGGTCATTGTCCCATCTACTTGGTGACTACCATGGGTGCTTTCCACAGGCTCCTACATCTGAGAATCGAGGATCCAGAAGCTTGCTTAGACCCTGGGTGTAGTATAGTCCTGGCTGCATCACTCCTGACCCAAGAGCTGAGCTCAGTGGCTCTCACTGTTAAAGAAGAAACGGGCTACTGTTAACGACAGGTGGGTCCTCTCTGAATCTGCTTCCACTATCACAGAGGAAGCATGTGGGGGCTAGTGAGAGCCAATGACCAAACTTTGGGGTGAAGTGAGCTCAGAGGGCCAGAGTGGGGCACAGGGGGATTTGGATTCTATACAAAATAAAGAAGGGAGCCCTGCTCTTGGGCTGTGACTCATGTGCACCACGATTTTGGAAAAATGCTGTCTCGGACAGCTACTGGCAGGAAGGACTGTCCCAGATGTTTCTCTGTACAGCTCTCAGAAAGGTCAACTAAATCTGGGAGTTAGTTAAACTCTATTATTCCAGTGAGCAAATAATAAACATATGTTACAGTACAAATGGGATGGAAGCTTCTAGAAAGCAGGAGGCTCTGTGTGGAGACAGAAATGGCCAGGCCCCAAACAAGATGACTGCCTCTGAAGATGGCTGTGGAGAAAGGAGACACATCCCGGATGTTAAGACATCTGGGTTACTTCTGCTCATCTGAGTGCTTGTTTTCTTTTTTCGGGGCGTGGGGAGGGCAATGGCGCACCCATACAGCACTGGTCACTGGTATGTCACAGGTGGCTACACTCACCTCCTCCCTCCGCTGCAGGAAAAGGGTGAAATCTCACCAGGCCCTATTTCCTTTCTTTCTACCTTCTAAATCACCATTCCGCCCACGAGAACTGGCTCATCTAGTGTAGACTCATTTTGCCCACCAACCTGGCACCTGGCTGATCCTTTACTCTCACTCAATACAGCCATGTTCTCAAGAAGAGGTGAAAAGGAGGACAAGCCCCAAAAGAGGCCAGAAGACATCTAGCAAGGTTCCCAAGTGGCTACTTTGCACAACCCCACGGCTTCAAAGGCTGTGCTCTCTGGGAACTGGCCCCTCCACACATTTCTCATGTGCAGGGCCAGGTCTGATGAGTGTGCAGAATGGTGGGATTATATAGGGGGAAAGTATATACCATCCCGAGCAATATGTAGAACAAGTTAAACACAAAAGAAGGAGAATAGGGCCTAGACTGTGAGGACAGAGCAAGGAGTCCTCAGAGACAGAGAACACTGTTCACATGATTCCCCCAAGAAGTCTGTGGTCTGACCTAGGGTTTTGTGTTTCTCAGAGATTTTCATAGGCAGGCTCATCACTAAATGAATCCAGGGGCTCAGAAATATCCAGTGTAGTGGAGATGAAGGGCACAGCTGCAGGGAGGGAGTCCGAAAGCTGGCTAGGGTCTCTGGCCACTGCTGATGCTGGGACTATGCTGAGAATGGGTTCTCATAACAGGGCCAAGGATGACCTCTACATAACCAGAAAATATGATGGAGGGGGAATGTGTGAGTTTAAGGGAAAATAAAATATCATCAACTAGATCTAAAATTAAGAGCAAGTATGTAAGAAGGAGGCTTGGAATATACGGAAAAGCACACCCCAATCAGGCAGAGCCTGATCCCAGGCTCACTGGCACAGCACAGCACAGCACAGCACACAACAAAGAGCCTTTTGCGCAACAACAAAATGAAACCAATTTGTGTCTTAGAGATGAGTTCTGGGTACCTTCCTGGGTGAGGAAAGAGAACACCACCAGGTCTCTGATCATTCCACCGATGGAATAATGAGGCCTTGGGGGCACGGTTCACACTGGTCCCATCCTACACCCCACCCAGGCTGGGCCAGATCTCCACACCCATTCACACCCATTCACTGCTTAGTGATTTTAAGACCAAGCTCCTTGATGGTTAGGGGAGGGTTGAAGCTTTTGCCAAAATCTTCAAGGAAGAGCTAGAGTGGGGAATACACTCTCTCCAGCACCATCAGGGAAGCACAACTAAACCACAAGGTCAGCCTTGCAAGTCGGCTATGGG
Source organism: Acomys russatus (assembly GCF_903995435.1). Classification (NCBI taxonomy): domain Eukaryota; kingdom Metazoa; phylum Chordata; class Mammalia; order Rodentia; family Muridae; genus Acomys; species Acomys russatus. The sequence continues at coordinate 117,617,466 of NC_067137.1, read as the reverse complement.
CCCAGTGACAGGAGGACTTGTATTCAGCCTTCACTCTACTCCCCCTTTTCATCACATACGCTCTCCCAACTCCCAAGTCAGACTCAGCTATGGCCTGTGACCACAGGGTTTCAAATTTTGAAAGAGACCTTTGGCAAAAAGATTCGGTTCCAAGCCCTAGTCTGATTGCCCACATCCTGTCCAAACTTCTTGGGGGGAGTGAAATTTACTTAAGTAGGGAATAAAATTCATGCCAGGCAATTTCAAGGATTAGGGTTACACATCTTCTAATGAGGCACAGGCAAAAGCAGAGCTGGATGTGGAGGGCAGACTCCAGCAGTGGGCAGGGACTGTCACTGTTTGGGGGATACAGGACCCGAGCCAGGCATGTACTCTGAAAACCCAGGATTGGCACACAACTGTGTGTGTTTGCCCTCATTCATCTTTACCTTTCCCCAGCAATATCCATGCTGAAGTTATGTACCAACTTCTGTTCCGGGCAGCAGAGCCCAGGGGCCATCAACTTCAAGCACCTCAGCCAAGGACAGCAGGGTCTGCTTGGAGTGGCACACATTCAAACAGGTCATGCGTGATCAAGGAGGTGTCTCTAAATATGTGTCAAATCTAAGGCCAAGTAATAGTCAGAGCCCGGGTGACGCATCTCAGGGCAAAGACTTGCTGCCAGTTGCAGTAGCCATGTTAACGATGGTGGTGGTGGTGGAAGTGCTAGTGATTGTGGTATCCATGGTGATCATGATGGTTGTAATGGTGGTACCACTGTTGTTGCTGCTGATAGTAGTGTCATGGTAGTAGTAATGGTGCTTGTATTAATGACAGTAGTAATGGTACTCTTGAAGGTAATGGAATTGGTGGTAGAGGTGATGGTCATGTGGTTGTTAGCGATGGCGGTGATGGTCGTGTTGTTAGCGATGGCGGTGATGGTCATAGTCAAGCTGAGATGCTATTGTTGTTGGTGTTGGTGATGGTCATGTGGTTGTTAGCGATGGCGGTGATGGTCGTGTTGTTAGCGATGGCGGTGATGGTCATAGTCAAGCTGAGATGCTATTGTTGTTGGTGTTGGTGGTGGTCATGTGGTTGTTAGCGATGGCGGTGATGGTCATGGTCCTGGCAGTGATACACTATTGTTGTTGGTGTTGGTGATCATGGTGATGGTTTTGACGGTAGTGTTAATAGTAACAGTAGTGCTATTGGTGGTGGCTGTAGTGGTAGGCATTAATAATTGTGATGAGAGTGATGAGAGCTGATGGTGGCAATGTTTGTGATGATGGTAGTGGTGGTGCCTATGCTGATGGTGGTAGCAGTGGTGATGGTGGTGGTGGTAGTGATAATGGCGTTAGGCAGTGGTGATGGTGGTGATGTAATGCCAAGAGAAACTAAGGCTGCTTTGAAGTTGTTGAATGCTGTAAGACTGATTGTTTACCAGAAAGTTCTCTTCTATGTTTGTGCCACCCTTAAAGCAGAGTTTTAGAGACTATCCAACAGTTGTAACTGCTTGCCAAGCCTCAACATCCCAGGGTTACACACTGCCACAAGCACACTCAGATGGTAAACAATCAAATGAAATTAATCAAAAATTGAGAGTCGGGTGGGAAAACTTTGGAAGAGAGGGAAATTACCTGAGTTGGTCTGAAGAGGGTGGATGGCGGGAACTGAGATCAACTCTTCATGGCTGAGCTGTATCCCACATCATCACTCAGTCCAAAGGGAGGATGCAGAACCAGGAGCATGGGCTAGAGTCCAGAGTCAGGGACCACCATAGTAAGAAAGGAAGAACAGCCAGGGTCAGGCACATGGCATTGCTAGACTAGTTGAAAGAAAAGACGGAAGGGAAGAAGGGAGGAACCATAGGTGGTACATCTTAGGCAAGCAGCCCATATAGAACAAAAATGGTGCTGCCAACGTACTTTTTAAGTCTTCTGTTCTCTGGTAGAAGGGCGTACTGTGCTTTGTTTACTGGATGGTTCGCCTCATGTGCCATTCCTCTTAGAACTTGGTTGACCTCTCCAGTCCTAGACATAACCATAGCATCAGACAAATATAACCAAAGTGATCAAATAAATATAGCCACTTTGGATTGGGAGGGGGCCGAAGAGGGCTTTTAAATCTTTTTAAGGGTATCTCTCCCAGGTGTGATCCTACACACAGGAAAAGCACGAATACCCTACAATAAGCTTCTGTAGAATGAACAAATCCTTTGGGAATCATCATCCTGTAGCCGGGGCTTACTGTGGGACGATGCTTCTCATTAAACCCAAAGAGCCATGATTAGAAGCGAAAGGGATTTGGTTTGCTTGAAAAGGCAAGGCATGCGCCCACTCAGCAGAGGCATAAAAACAAGCCTCAGTTATTTTTGATCTCCTGTTTTGGCAGAGGCAAAGGTAGCTTTCGGGAAGACCCAGGGCTTCCATTCCACTATGCCAAGCCAGAGTTACCCAAGGATGGGCCAGTGTCCCGGGCAGTAAGAACTGCCAGTATCCTGTCTCATTATCTGGCACAGGAAGCTAGGCCCTGGCGAGAATCTGGTCTTGCAGGGAGGATGCCACAGACCATCTGACACATAGCACACTCCTCCAAAGAGCAGCCACCAGGCCATACTGGTTCCACAAAAGCACATGTATTTTTAGTCATTCGCTCATTCATTCAGCAATAATTTACTGGGCGCCTACCAGGCTCAAGGCTGGGCAGGGGTTGGGGATAGAGAGAAGAATTTGACCCAATTCCCGGCCCTCAAAGCTCTTTAGTTCAGTGCTGACATGTAAACAAACGCCCATGATAGAGAAAGCAGGGAGCACTGGCTCAAGTATTTACAACTGGATTGGAGTTGGGTGTGGTCACGCTCCTTGGAACAGCCAGAGAAAGAGTAGCTGTGAGTTCATTCACTGCCTCACGCCCAGCAGAGACAGCTGACTCACTCATTTGTTCAGTCACTCATTCACTAGGACTTATTCTTTAATTACATACTTGCTGACTAATTTGCTCCCTAATCAATTCTTTTATTCATTAACTATGATATGTTCATTCAGCCATTCATTGGGCTTTTCACTCACTTATTCACTTATCACTTCTTTCAGTCACATGTTTATTATGTACTTATTATAGTGATTTTTCCTTTCATTGATTCACTCAGTCACACTTCGTTCGTTCGTTCGTTCATTCATTCATTCATTCATTCATTCATTCAGGCAAACAGTGACTCTTCTCATTAATAGACCCAAACACTGACTCACTACCTCACTTATTCCTTCATCAGAACCAAAGATCTACTCACCCATTCATTCATAAAATCCATTCAAGAATTTGTGGACTGACTGATTCACTCAAGATCGCACATTCACGTCTCCCAGGTTGACTCATGGATGCGTTTGTCTTTCATTCATTTGCTCCCTGGCTTTATCGTTCATCACTCAGTCATTCCATGCTGGCCTGCTTACTTTTCAACTTAGTCATTAATTAGTGCATTGTTGATCTGTTCTTGGCACAATCCTCCATATTTTCATGTCTTCATTCCTTCATTTTTTCCCCTCAAGAAATCTTTAATTCACTCACTCTTTTATTCACTCTTTCTTTTTGTCATCATTTATTCATCTACTCACTCAACAAACATTTCATATGCCCCTTGCAGTAAGCTGAAGCTGTGAACGACCTCACAGCATGGTAATGCCACCATTTATAAGGCAGCCAAGACTTAAAATTGAGCAGAGATCCCAATTCCACATTTCTGGACCACACATACACTTGTCCTGTCACACTGTTTGTGACTTGCTACTATGAAATCCCATAGCCACTGGATCAGGCTCCCATATAACATCTGGGTTTGACACAAGGTTGTTCAAGGATGAAAGTCAATCGCCAATAACTATTGGGAAAAAAGTAACACTTTTATATCAATTATTTTTACCATTATCAGATACTAAGTTATCAGAAAAAAATTATGGAGTATTTGAGACTCCTAACAAACTTGAAAAGAAGTAAGCTCACTAGAATTTATGACTGAGAAAGGCAAAAGTAACTCCTGTAAGTGCCATGAAAGAATATAAAATGCATCTCATCAGTACATACAAAGTGGCCATGTACACTGTGTTCTATTAAAACTCAGACAGGAAGACACTAGGTTCCTTCTGTAGATGTCAATGGCTAAGAACTGTAATCACAGTATCTCAACACATTTTATTTTATTTTATTTTATTTTATTTTATTTTTTTTTTTGGTTTTTCGAGACAGGGTTTCTCTGTGTAGCCTTGGCCATCCTGGACTCACTTTGTAGACCAGGCTGGCCTCGAACTCACAGCAATCCGCCTGCCTCTGCCTCCCAAGTGCTGGGATTAAAGGCGTGCGCCACCACGCCCGGCTTCAACACATTTTAATTGCTGGCTCATGACTGGTCTGCTTACATTTTGCTTTTTAAAAGATTGGTTTACTAAATAATAATTGCAACAGTTCCACAAACTCAGCAAAGTAAAAAAATAAAAACAAAAAGAACAAGTATTTAACATGTTTTTGGAGCTTCCTTTTATACAAATGCAACAGATTAATTCTTTTTGGTTAAATGGGTTTCAGAGAAAAAAAATAGAAAAAAATAGATTTGACCATATCTGTTATTTCATGGTCAATGTTCCCATGGGAAACTCTCCATCATTTACCACTTTTTGGAGGTGGATTTTTCCTTATTAATTTAGTCACTCATTTTTAAATATAAAATCAGCAGAAAATAATTTATAGCCAAAGAGAGGACGGGGAATTGATTTTCTACATTTTTCTATAGATTCCTTTAGTGGAACACATTACACGCCCCTGGTTAAACAAATCTTCCTTTTATGATACAATTGCAGGATGGGTGCCATGTGGATACTGCACTTGCTTTTATTTCCTTTTTTTTTTTTTTTTACCAAGAACACAGTCTTAGCCTGCAATTAGAGGGTATCTGTGACCTCTTTTCCAGAATATAGTCCAAACTTGTATAGGTCTCATTCATGCAAACAGACTGCCTGTAGCTTCTCAAGACCACCTGACCACTAGTGTATGTGTCGTCTTCTTTGATGATAAGACACACAATGTCAATTTTAAATAGACAGTGGTCACTGTAACAAAAAGAAAAAGCAAGAATAGAAGCTTGGTCTACTACTCACCCAGACCTATACTGCCCCCGGCCATACAGTCAGTGTTGGGACCTTCATCCTGATGCCATGACGAAAGGAGCCCACGTGTGTCTATTCTACTGAGTACAAAGTAACACAAAGAAGCATGAGTTGGCCTCAGTGTCAATCTACATGTTGCATTTATTTGTTCATTAACCTTCATCTATTTGTTTAACTTTTTTTTTCTATAATAAGTTAAATACCAAGGAACCTTTAGCACTTCAAACCGAGTGGACCAAGATATTTCAGAACCGAATTAATAATTCTTCTTTTAAAATTGGTCCACATACTGAGCTCTTTTTCCTTCCCCATCAATAGATTTACTGAGATATTTACTCAGCCTCTGTACAAAATCAATGTCTACAAGTCCTCACAAGCTCCAGGGGAGGTGGAGATTCTTAAACTTCCCTGGAGTCATTCTCCTCATGTTTCCTCCCTACTTCCTTCATGCGATGGACCTCAGTCACTCATTGTGATCATGGCGTTCCTCAGATTCATTCCATTCACATCATTAGCCCATTCGCATGTTGGTTGACACCTTCAATGTGCACAAGCCCAGCTCCGAGCCCACTTCCTAAGAAGCAGCCTCCACGCATCAGGAGGTGTTCAATTCAAGTCATTTGTATTAAACTGAATTGATTTTGGCTCATAATGCATTAGCATCCTCACAGACCATAAGGCCTATTATCATCTGTAAGACACAACGGAAACCATGAGCTAATGGCCCAGACGAAGAACTTTATCACTTACATTCTATGACATTCTCTCTTTCCAGAGGACAAAGGCAGAAATCTTCATGATTTGGAACTGACCGGCTGTGGCACAGCACCCTGGAGATCAGAAAGAGGACATTTGCAAATGGTAGTGCCTAGGTACGGGGAAAGGGTATTGTATCTATACAGTACATATGTATGAAAATAAAAAAATTAAAAGACATATTAAAATTTCAGAGACTTAATAAAATACTGAAAGTATTTTTATCCTTACTTGTTTATTCTTTAAGATGATAAAATCACTATTTTTACACTCTGGCAAAGATAATATAGGCACAGGCACAGGCTCTAACTTTGTGGTGGCAGTCAGCAAGCACACAGTGGTCACTCGTGGAGATGACGGGGTATTTCGTCTTATGATAAAATGGGTTCTGAACTTACAAAGAACCTAGAGTAATATTCTCACCCAGCCATCATGAGCTATTGACTCCTAGACACACAGCAAAGCCTGCTGGTCCATTATCATCCCTTCCACACTCTACCAGGGCTCTTCCTTTGGCACACACATTAGGAGTTAGACTGCAGCTTTCTCTGTCATCTTAAACCACTTCCTTCTTCCTTGGTTCCCATGGACTCATTTCTACTCAACACGAACACGAGCCCCATGGCTACTTCTCAAGGTCTTTCTACGGACTCTGCCCTAACATGGCATCCAGGCTCCTACTGTGCTGGAAGTCCATGCCCCAGACACTCTTCACAGTACAGTCTATAACTCCCTCATCACCAGCACCACCGTCGTGGGCTTAGACTGCTTCTTGTGTTCGTCATCCATGTCCTCATGGGTTTATTGACCATGTAGCTGAATCGATCGGCTCACTACAAATAATCATACAGCAATTACAAAATCGTGTGCTCCTTCTACCTAACTACTACCCAGGAGGCTACCTCTATTTTTTTTTTTTTTAATCTGGTGATTTATTTATTTATTTATTTATTTTTACTTCCTGTATATTGGTGTTTTTCCCCCCCCTTGCTTACATGTATGTCTGTATGAAGGTGATGGATCCTAGAATTACAGACAGTTCCGATCTGCCTTGTAGGTGGTAGGAACAGGTCCTCTGGAAGAAGAGTCAGTGCTCTTAGGCACCCTCAGTACCAATACCCCAGCCCCAATACCTCTATTCGTAATCAGCCTCAGTGCTGTATAATAAAACAGTGTAAAAATGCTTTCTATTAAGTCCATTTTTACAGTTAGGTCAAAGCGTCTTCTAGATGATTCTACTTCACACTTAAAAAATAATTTTGTAGGATCAGGTGTGGCACTCTGGGAGGCAGAGATAGGCAGGTCTGTGAGTTCGAGGCCAGCATGATCTACGAAGTGAGTCTAGGACAGCAGGGATACACAGAGAAACCCTGTCTTGAAAAGCCAATTACTACCACTACCACTACCACTACTACTACTACTACTAATAATAATAATAATGAAAAAATCAAGAAAATTATCTTAGCTGGCAATAGTCACAGGGCTTGCCACACTCACAACACATACGCTCACCCAGAGATCTGACCAAAGAATGGATCAGCACAACTTTGTCCATTGAGGAATACAGAGCAAAAAAGATCCTTAACAAGAGTGACACCTCATTTACACTGGTCTTTGTATTTGATCTTCCATTAGTCAGTCATTTAGGCAATTGGGGATGCTTTTCATTTGATTCTCCTGTGTAAACAAGCAGCACCAGTCAGTCTTCTCTACCTGGTGCTCAACAGTGCTTTCAGTGCTGAGAAATGTCTCATAGTCGAGTGAGGTTTATTTCTACTCATTAGTAACTATCTATTTGGTTGCTGACTCTTTCCTTGAACTGCCTGTAGAATTAGCTTCAAAATGCATCTTGAGAAAAGCAAAATTGAAACCCTTATATCTTCCTGATCAATGTCCAGAGGAGGGTGGGGTGGGGTGGGGTGTCTGCATTGCTTCTATGTTGTACCTCAGTTCCCTAAACACACGCATTCATCTTCCAGACAACCCAGAGAGACCCGAGGAACCCAGCATGAACACTGGTCTCTTTCCATTGCTATCCTCTTTAGTTATTAACTCATTAATTTACCACGGGCAACTTTTAAGAAGTATGGCCCACAGAAACCAAAGCCTTTGATATTGCTATAAACAGTTAGGGACTCATTTTCAAAATTGTGTCTTACCATTACAGTGCTCAGGTTTTCATATGTGTGCCTTCAAATGGAATGCATCGTGTCCTTCACGCATTAGAAACTGGCTTTCTGCTATTAAATAATGGCATAGAGTAAGATCATGATATAAATATCATATTTGAATACAGCTCTAACAAAACTATACAAAGACAAAAATTTATCTAATACTTACCTTGGCCTCCAGGAGTGAATAAGGAACTTTTCTTCCATTAGGCTACTCTAAGAGATAAAAAGTAGAAGCCATGACAAAGAAAATACTATTTTTTACTCTCCACTGAGTGTTGCTTTTCAGCTTTTATTAACAATCATTAATTGATAGTGTACTTATTTCCTTTATTATTAAAAGAAAAATGAAGAATGTTGAACTCCCCTTTATTCCAGAAATAGAAAACTTCTATAATTTATACTGTTGGTGTTATCACAGCCAATGAGGTGGTCGTTCTGTAAGTAAATCATGATTTCAAAATCCACTGATGGTATTTTTGCTTCATCATATAGTTTTAATTTTTGACATTGCCAAATTTATGTTTTTAATTTATTTGCTTACTACTCACCCTGGCCCAATTATGAAAGCATAATAAAATGAATAAATACAAACTCTAAAATGTAATGTGATCCAAGTCCTGACACTTTTCAAGAGAATCATATGAATCAAAGAATGCACTGCTAATCTTTGGGGATGGTCATGAGAATTCCAGACATGTATCCATTCATGACTCCTCCTATACCACCACGGTCATCACTGATCAAGGACTTGTTTTATTTCTCTCTTCTTCTCTGCTGGTAAGTCATCATCTCACTACCAATGTCAGCTCTATGAATTTCACAAGATGAAGAACAGCCCTTCTGGGGCTGGAGAGACAGCTCATTGGGTAAGAGCACTAGATGCTCTTTCACAAGTCACGAGTTCAATTCCCAGCAACCATATGGTGGCTCACAACCATCTATAATGAGATCTGATTCTCTCTTCTGTCATGCAGGTGTATACATAGGCAAAACACTATACATAAATAAATCTTAAAATCTTTAAAAAAAAAAAAAAAAGAACAAGCCTTCTAATCCTAATTTGAATACAGAGCTACCGCAAAGTTGGTGTACCTATTTTATCAATTATCTTCCATTTTTCATGTATACCTTATCAATAGACTTTGTGTCAACCCCCTACTGGCCACTAGAATAACATTGCCCACTATTAGGCATATTACACACTTTATTACAATATAATGATTACCTTAAGCAAACCACATAAACCAAGACGAGAATGCTGTTTTCAACTCACATCCCACATGTGCTTCTTCTCAGAAAGCTCAGCACCCTTGGTCGTGATAGATCCTTGAGTCACATGGTCGCTTCACTTTGAGACGTACCTCACAGAGAATATAACAAAATCAAGACATCTCACTCTTTATCCTTGCATTGCAGATTTTTGACCCAGTGAATCATTACTTGGAGTCTTTTATAAGAAAATAAATAATTTCAAACTAGCTATCATAACAATTTGAATACTCTCTTGGTTACACAGGCTATACATAAATAGCTACAGAGGTAAGTAGAGTGACTTTCTCCTTGAATTTTACTATTTCCACTGTATATTTGTAGTTCTCTAACCTTGTCATATATTTTTATAACTATACAATGACTAACTACACTTCTTGCTTTTGTTTATATATTTATTTATTCCCATATTGACCAATCATGAAAATATGTAAACATAAAGATTAAAAAAAGAACTACATTGTATATTCCTGACATCTAGGCATATGACCATTTCAAACACAGACATAATGTGCTATGCAACCTTTGTAATGCACCTCAGAGTATGTAAATATGCCCATCGTACATATTCATATTCTACCAGTGGTCATCATTGATCCAAGGCTGACAACTATTTCATTGCTTTATATCTTGCTTATTCATAGATGCATGGAGATGTCACAAATAAGTGTTAAGTCCTACAATTCATAAAGTGGCAAGAACAGAATCGATATTCCTAATCTGTATTGAGAGTATTTTTGTATTCGTAGTAATTCATTCAGGTTTTTATAAATGTATACTCAATAGAAGACTTAATATCCATCCTTGATCTATCAATGGGATACACTTGGCCATCAGTACTCATGTATTTTACAATAATGCATTGAATACTTCGGTCTTTTTTTTTTTTTTTTTTTTTTTTTTTTTTTTTGCATTGGCGTTTTTTGACACAGGGCACAGGGTTTCTCTGTGTAGCTCTGGATCTTCTGAAAGCTGCTTTGTAGACCAGGCTGACCTTGAACTCAGAATCTGCCTGCCTCTGCTTCCAGAGGACTAGGATTAAAGGCATGGGCCACTACACTGGCCAACATAAAGCACTGAATGTTCTTAAGCAAATCAACCCAAAAACTGATCCAAAATCAGTGCAGTGGAAACAGAGACACTGATCATGGAGGATACTCCAATCACGCTATATGTCCCTTCTGGGGACTAGTGAGTAGAGAAGATAACAGCACTAAGACTGTCTCATTAATGACTTTCACTTCTCACCTACCACTAGCCACTAGGGCAACCATTTTTGAAGTATATTGAATCTTAATGGTCAAAAATATGAAAAATTTCAAACTTGCTCAGAATGTGGACATTGTCTATAAATTTTACATAGTTAATGTCACCATTAGCAAACATAATTTTTAAAAGATGGAATAATATATTCCATATATACATTAGTATTTCTTGGCTCTCTTCGTATTTTGATAATTAGACAGTGCTTTACCCATTTTACTTTTACTTATTTGTAAGAGTGATTGCTTGATTTTCACATTGATACAATTGAAAAAAAAGCAGAGAAAAATGAATATATTATACAGTCCTGCAATCTTTCTACAGAAACACTAGAAAATAAGAAATGGATTATATTTATTTAGTAAATCTCAGAATTCCAGACATGTAGTCATCCATGTGACTCCTGTATACCAGTGATCATTATCAATTATGACTGTTTCTTTTTCTAAGTACTCCTCTTCCAATGTCTGTTAATTAGTTCAACAATTGACTAATAATACTTTGAGTACCAATTTATTCAAGCAGCTCTACAAAAAATATTCTTATTCCTATTCTGTGTGGAATTGCTTTAATCTTAATTAACTACCCTCAGTGTTTCATAAATAATTAACAACCTCCAATCACTTCTGTAGCTTTCACTGGTATGGGGGAGCCATCATTGATGTTACGTTATACTTTTCAGCCACATGTTGAGTTCTGCTAAGCAAACCACCAAACTTGAAGAAAGAGTCCTAGTCATTACTCACAGTGGTGTCCGCCCAGCACTGGCCGTGACGTCAGCAGAGCTCCTGGCCATGGAGGTTTTGTAAAGTCAGCAAAGGCCTCAGGAATGCAAAGCAGAAAAGATAAAGACCAAACTCAGATGTTGCTATTGACCTATGATCGTGACCATTGCTCAGCCATAGGCAACCATTTGTAGGAGGACGATATCTATGTAATTAGCTCTTAAATAAACCGTGGCAGACTTAGCACTGATTCAGACATCATATAGCTACACTTTAGAATGTAACTTCCACCATTTGCTGAAGAGAAGATTTCTATAACTCCTATTTGACCTAAAAAGCATGTCTTGTTCATCATGTATTCTTACAACTGGGTCACACTTTATTTGTAGACTTATTAATTCTTGCACTCACCCAAATACAAGAACAGCAGAAAATGCATACACATGAGGACCAAAGTCAACCCGCCTCTAATGGTGACCTCTGGACTTCATAATGGACCTCAGAATCACTATTTGTAACTTATATATGCCACCAGTGGTCACTATCAATCCAAAACTGGCCCCACTTTTCTCCATTCATTTCTATATTGTGCATATAAATGTATTTACTTTAATAACTTCCTACCTTTTACACATAAGCATAATCTAATATACTATTTTATACTAATTCTATATATACTGGTGGTTATACTTGAACTAGTAAAAATTTATTTCATGTCCTAGTAACATAGAGACTAACCTTCCATAAGCTATCAAAACCACGGCACAAACGCTGGCTGGATCCCACATCGTCGCAAGTAACTGAGGACCTGGAAGCCATTGAAGATGAGTAAGTTCCCTTGGGAGAGACAATTCTAAGGACCACAGAGCAAAGCAGACAACAAGACAATAATCCCACTGTTAGCAACCTTCATGGAGCCACTTATCTTCTCTTTTGGATCTTGGTATTTCAGGCACATAGTCTTCGTGTGTAAGTCAAATTAACCCCCACCCCTGCAAAAAAGTAAATCTAGCAGTCTAATTATTCCTAAGCTGTACATGGAATTTCTCTAATATGCCTGCCACCTGAATAAACACACTAGTTAACAAATTTGCCTTACAAATGGACAATTTCATGTAGCCCCCCTACCTACCATTGGTATCCAGATAGTCATTACTAGCTACACTATACATTGTTTAAAAACTACATTAAAGCACTTAAACCAAGAGATTCCTGTAACTCACGCTGGTGAAATTTTCCTCCTCAGCAGGCTGCAAATGGAGCCCTTGACCGTCCAGGATGCTCGAATCACAAGGCCCATCCTGAGTACACAGAAGAGAAGAGAAGAGAAGAGAAGAGGAGAGGAGAGGAGAGGAGAGGAGAGGAGAAGAGAAGAGAAGAGAAGAGAAGAAAAGAGAAGAGGGGTGAAGAAGGGAGGGGTGGAGAGGGGTGGAGAGAGGGGGAGGGAAGAGAGAGAAGGGAAATGGAAGTATGGGAAAGCTAGATTTGGTCTTTGGATTCATTTTGAAGTTAAAACTATCACTGTATTATTAATGCTATGCATTATATTATTATGAGTTTTTACCACACTACAGGTCCATGTGCGAGTCTAGAGTAAGAAGCCGTCACAATGGGCTCTCTGGTGTCAAAACAATATCAAGGGCAATCTCAGTGAGAGAAAGTGTCTGCACAGACAGCAGACAGCCAGACTATCTGGGAAACAGAAAGAGAAACAGAAAGAAGCACAGAGAAACTGGTACAAGGAAGCCAAAATGTTAGAGAATTCCTGAGAGTGGCCAGAGCTTCCACTTGAGAGAACTGGGTGTCTGAAGCACTTTGATGAAGTTACTGTCCATGTTAAACTGACTCAGAGCAAGGGCACTTATTATATGGAAATACTACTTATTGATTGAAGTCCACAACCGATATGAAAATAAACTTTAAAATAACAGTCCAATACCTGACATCCATGGTGTGGGTTCTCAATCCCAAAACAGAGGCATGACCACACAGGACAGCCATTTCCGAAGGGTACAGAGCAGAGAAGGGAGACAGTGCTGAGACTCTGGAGGCTAGCACCTCTGACCTCTACACTTAGGAAGCCTAGGCTTTTAGGCTTCACCTAAGGCTGTACCTGTCTGTCTCTTCCTTCTCCTCCCAGGCCAGATTAATATCTTGCCATTCACCAGGAAAAATAGCTGTCCTCAGATAAACTATACTGTCCTGCATTGGGTCAGCAGCTCAGCTCCCCCATCTCTTGAAATGGCCCAGAATGTCAAAGCTGTGGAACTGCACACACAAGAACAGTGTATGGTCCTACCCGCTTTCCCCAACTCTGCCTATCTCCCAGCCACGTTTCCTCTGCTAATGGAAACAGATCAGGTTGAGTCAAGAGAAAAGGTTGGAAGAGTGACCCTCCTCAGTCTGGCACAATGAGGTGGTTTTCTGTTTTATCTCAGATTTCTGTACACATGGCAGTCATGGAGAAACACTCATATGCCACCAGATCTCATCATCAGTCCCTAGTTGGGCCTCTCTCTCTCTCTCTCTGGAGCCATCTGGATGGGCTCACTCAGTGGCCAGTGTGGGGCCACTTGGGGGACCACACTGTAGGAGACTACTACCCTGTGCTGGGTCACATGGATGCCTTCTCTGCTCACTAGCACTAAGATAACTGTCTTCAGGGTTCTACGTCACTGACACCACTTTAAGAACCTCCTTACCTATGAGACGGTGCCCACAGGAGGATCAACACTGGATCCCTCAGGCAGCCATGGGCTCTGGACTGCGGCTTTGGCATCCCAGGAGCTCTCTGTCACAGCAAACCTCTGCCATCACTTGGGTCACCTCCCTAGAGGGCAGAAGGAAAAGAAAGAAATAGAAACATTGAGACTAGCTCTCAAGATTTGCACAGGATTCTTACTTGTCAGGGGTGGTGCGTGTGCTGTTACAGGCTTTCTCTTTAAGGGAGTGGGTGTGGGCTTCCCTCATATTCAAGTAGATTTTTCAAGCAGATGCTGACTCAAATTCCAAGGCAGACCACTGGCTGGGCTACCCTTAACTCTTGGTAATAAGATCAAAGAGCCCTCAAGCTTCGTCTCCCACCACAGGTCCACAAGGGACAGCATATGCCTATGGCCTCCGTCCACAGCTTAGCTGGAAGGCGGGCATGGAGAATGACCTCAGATCTCTGGATACCTGGCGTTCACGGAGTATCACTCAAACGCCACCAGATCTCATCATCGGTCGTGGATGGGGCCCCCTCTCTCCCTGTCCAGCTGCAAGGTTTTAATTCTTATGGGGTGCTGAGGGGAGGGCTCTGATACCAGCAGATTAGACTCTGCTGTGTGTGGAACCCTAAGGAGCACCCATCAATAATCACTAGCTATTGCACCAATTGCACCAATGCATCAATGCACAAACATGGCCGTGCCTCCGCACTCATGAAAGAACACTCTCGTCCCACTGCACATACCTGCCCAAGAAAGATCCAGATGTTGCCTCTTCATGTGCAGTGAGTGCCTCTGGGCTGTTGTGATGACGGAACCATGGGGTAGGTTCTTGACCAGGTAATGGGACAGCGTCAGTCTGGACACACTTCCTGAAGAGTAAAGAGCAGAGCAGGCAGAGACCATGTTGAGACTCGTAGACAAGCAATCTGTGCCCTCCGTATTTAGGAACCTGGGCTCATAGGCTTCAACTAGGCTATACATTTTTCTTCCTTCTCCCCGGTCAGACTAACTTCTCGCGATATGCTGTGAAAAATGGCTGGCCCTCGGTTATGCTATGGTATCACTCATGAGGTCAGCATTTCAGTGCTCCAATCTCAACATGCCCCTCAGAGTGGCCAGACTGTGCCTAGCCCATGCAAATACAGCTTATGGTCCCACCCTCTTTAAGCCACCCATGCCTACCTGAGAGACACATCTCGTGGGCTAACAGACATTATAGTCCAGTTCAGTCAGGAGCAGAGAGGTCTCAAGAGTGACCCTGCTCTATCCAGACTCTCTCTATATGGGCCTGCACTCAAGTCGGCCCAACTGAGGCGGGTTCTGTGTCTGACCTCAGATTTCTGTTCTCATGGCTGTCTTCGAGAGACATTCAGACGCCACCAGATCGCATCGTCGTTCCCAGGATGGGTTCCTCCCTCTGGAGCCATTAGGATGGGCTCATTCAGTGGCCAATGTGGACTCGGGGATCACATAGTAGAAGACTACTACCCTGTGCTGGGCACCTGGATGGTTGCTCCTGCCGCTTGCTTTAAGTTAACTCTCTTCAGTGTTCGAATTAAGCACCAGCACTTTGAGGAGAAACTCCTTACCCGGGAGCTGGTATCCAGGGGAGAATAAACAAGGAGCCCCTGGCCTCGATGGGCTCTGGACTACAGCCATGGCATCCCAGTAGCTCTCTATTGCAGGAAACATCTGCTGTCACTTGGGTCACCAGTCTAGAAGGCAGAAGGTAGAGAAGAAGAGAAACATTAAGCCTTGCTCTCGGTTGGCCCAGGATTCCTACTTGTCTGGGTTTAGCGGGTGCTGCATAAAGGATTTCTCAATAAGGAGTGTGTGTGGCCTTCCCTCATATTCAAGAAGATTTACAAGCCCAGTCTAACTCAAATTCCAAGGTAGACCACTACCTGGGCTACCCTTAACTCTTGGTAATATGATCAAAGAGCCCTCAAGCAACACCTCACATCACAGGTCCACAAGGGACGTGTATATAACTATGGCCTCCATCCACAGATTAGCTGGAAGGCGGGCATGGAGAATGACCTCAGATCTCTGGATACTTGGCGTTCATGGAGTATCACTCAAACACCACCAGATCTCATCATTGGTCGTGGATGGGGCCCCTCTCTCCCTGGACAGTAGCAAGGCTTCACTTCTTATGGGGTGCTGAGAGGAGGGCTCTGATCCCCTCATATTAGACTTTGCTGTGTGGTACCCACAATGAGCTGCCATTCTAACCACCCATAAATAATTGCCAACTTTTGTACTAATTGCACCTATGCACTGGTGCACTAATGCATCAACATGTTCTTGCCACTGTGCGCATGCATGAACATTCACGTGACTCTGTTCATACCTTAAGTCCGGTGGCCAAGGAAGATCCAGGTGTTGCCTTCCAGCAGCCCTTGGATTCTCTGAGTGAAGAAACCACGGGATGGGTTCTTGATCAGGCACAGGGGAACCACCCATGGGGACAGCCTTTCTGAAGGGTACAGAGCAGAGCAGGGAGAGAAGATGTTGAGAGACTTTAGGCCAGCACTCTGTGCCCTTGGCATTTATAGAACCTAGGTGCATGAGTATCACGTGGTCTGCACCTGTCTCTTCCTTCTCATTCCCTGTTAGAAAATCTTCTTGCCATTTGCCAGGAGAAAAGCTTGCCCTCTGTCTGGCTAAGCTATAGTGTCTTTAATGGGATCTGGATCTCCGGTCCCCAATCTCTCAACATGCCCCTTGAAGTGTCTGGGCTGCAGCATTCCCCAAATAAGCACAGCCTCTGCACCCACCAGTTCTAGCCAGACTCTGACTATGTGCTAGCCATGGGAAACTGGTGGGGTTAAGCTAGGACAAGAGGTCACAAGAGTAACCCTACTATGTCTGGACTCAGTCTATATAGGCTTTCACCTCAAGGCGGCCCAACTGAGGTAGTTCTGTGTCTTATATCAGATTTCTGTTCACAAGGCTGTCATCGAGAAACACTCAGATGCCACCAGATCTAATCAATGGTCCAAGGTTAGGCCCCTCTCTCTGGAGCCATCAGGATGAGTTCATTCAGTGGCAAATATTCACACTGGGGAGACCACAATGTCGGAGATTAATACCCACTGCTTCTACAACCAGATGCCTGCTCTTGTTGCTAACACGAAGATAACTCTCTCTTCAATTCTCTTTAAGGAGAAACTCATTACCTATGAGGACGTGCCCACAGAAGGATCAACACTGGAGTTCTCCAGCATCAATGGGTGCTGGACTATGGCTTTGACATCCCAGGAACTATCCATTGTAGAAAACCTCCGCCATCACTTGGGTCACCTCTCTAGAGGGCAGAAGGAAGAAAAAGGAGTAGAAAAACTGAGACTTGCTCCAAAGGTTACCTACGATTCCTAATCTTGAGGGCAGTGCACATGCTGTTATAGACATTATCTCTGGGGAGTGGGTGTGGCCTTATTCCTTTTCAAGTAGATTTTTAAAAGCAAAGTTTGATTCTAATTCCAAGGAACCCCATTGGCTGGGCTAACCTTGATTTTTTTGTAATATGATTAAAGAGCCCTCAAGCCTTCCCCTCGAACCACAGGTCCACAAGGGACAGGCATATGCCTATGGCCTCCATCCACAGTTTAGCTGGAAGATGGCCATGGAGAATGACCTCAGATTTCTGGATACCTGGCGTTCACGGAGTATCATTCAAACGCCACCAGATCTCATCATCGGTCGTGGATGGGGCCCCCTCTCTCCCTGTCCAACTGCAAGGCTTCACTTCTTATGGGGTGCTGAGGGGAGGGCTCTGATCTGAACATACAAGACAGCTGTACTGAGATCCCTAAGGAGCTGCCATTAAAACAACCTATGAATCATTACCAATTTATGCACTGATTACACCTATGCACTAGTGACCTACTGCTTCAGCATGTTGTTGCCACTGCACTCATGCATGAACACTCACGTGACCACGCTCATACCTTAAGTGTGGTGGCCAAGGGAAGATGCAGGTGTTGCCTTCCAGCAGGGCTCTGGACTCTCAGAGTGAAGAAACCACAAGATGGGTTCTCGACCAGGCACAGGGGAACCATGCATGGGGACAGCCTTTCTGAAGGGTACAGAGCAGAGCAGGGAGAGATAACGTTGAGATTCTGTAGACTAGCATGCCATGCCCTGAGAATTTAGGGGACCTATGCTACACCTCTCTCCTTCTCCTCCCAGGCTAGACTAATTTCTTGCCATTTGCCAGGAGAAAAGGCTCGACTTCGGCAAAGCTACGCTGTCCTTTATGGGGTCAGAATGTCATCTCACCCATCTCTTAATATGCATCTCGAATGGTCCAGCCTGTGACTTTGACCACCAAGAACAGCAGATAGTCCCACATGTTTAGACCAACTCTGCCTATGCACCCACCATGTTTCCTCAGCTAACGGAAATTAGTGCAGTTCATCCAGGAGCCAAGGTCACAAGGTTGACCATGCTCTGCCCAGACTCAGTCTACAGAGGCTTGGCCCAACTGAGGTGGGTTCTGTGTCTGACCTCTGATTTTTGTTCTCATGGCTGTCATTGAGAGGCACTCAGACGCCACCAGATCTCATTGTTGGTTTCAGGTAGAGCCCCTTTCTCTGGAACCATCGAGAGGGGCTCCCTCATTGACCAGTGTGGCAGTCTCCAGAGACCACACTGTAGGAGACTACTACCCTGTGCTAGGGCATCGGGATGCCTGCTCTTCTGGCTTACACTAAGCTAATTCTCTTCAGTTCTCTGCTTTATCACCAGCACTTTGAGGAGAAAGTTCTTACCTATGAGCAGGTATCCACAGGATGATCAACGTTGGAGCCTTCTGGCCACCATGGGCTCTAGACAGTGACCATGGTCTCCCAGGAGCTCTCCACCACAGCAATCCTGTCCCGTCACTTGGGTCACCCTAGACAGCAGAAGGAATAGAAGGGAATAGAAACATTGAGACTTGTTCTCAAGGTTGGATCAGGATTCCTACATTTCAGGGGTGGTGCGTGTGCTGTCACAGGCTTTCTCTTTTAGGGAGTGTGTGTGGCCTTCCCTCATATTCAAGTAGATAGTTGAAGCCAAGGATGACTCAAATTCCAAGGCTGACCACCAGGTAGGCTAACTTTGACTCTCGATAATATGATCAAAGAGCCCTCAAGCCTTTGCCTTGCACCACAGGTCCACAAGGGACGGGCATATGCCTATGGCCTCCATCCACTGTTAGCTGTAAGACGGGCATGGAGAATGACCTCAGATCTCTGGATACTTGGCGTTCACGGATATCACTCAAACGCCACCAGATCTCATCATCGGTCGTGGATGGGGCCCCTCTCTCCCTGTCCAGTTGCAAGGCTTCACTTTCTTATGGGGTGCTGAGGGGAGGGCTCTGATCTGAACATACAAGACAGCTGTACTGAGACCCCTAAGGAGCTGCCATTAAACCACCTATGAATCATTACTAATTTATGCACTGATTACACCTATGCACTAGTGCACTAATGCTTGAGCATGCTGTTGCCACTGCACTCATGCATGAACACTCACGGGACCACGCTCATACCTTAAGTGTGGTGGCCAAGGGAAGATGCAGGTGTTGCCTTCCAGCAGGGGTCTGGACTCTCAGAGTGAAGAAACCATGGGATGGGTTCTCGACCAGGCACAGGGGAACCATGCATGGGGACAGCCTTTCTGAAGGGTACAGAGCAGAGCAGGGAGAGATAACGTTGAGATTCTGTAGACTAGCATGCCATGCCCTGAGAATTTAGGGGACCTAAGCTGCACCTCCCAGGCTAAACTAATTTGTCATTTGCCAGGAAAAAAGGCTGGTCTTTGGCAAAGCTACGCTGTCCTTTATGGGGTCAGGATGTCACCTCACCCATCTCTCAACATGCATCTTGAATGGTCCAGCCTGTGACTTTGACCACCAAGAACAGTGATAGTCCCACATGCTTAAACCAACTCTGCATATGTCTCTGCCATACGTCTTCAGCTAACAAAAATTAGTGCAGTTCATCCAGGAGCCAAGGTCACAAGGTTGACCATGCTCTGCTCAGACTCAGTCTACAGAGGCTTGGCCCAACTGAGGTGGGTTCTGTGTCTGACCTCAGATTTCTGTTCTCATGGCTGTCATTGAGAGGCACTCAGACGCCACCAGATCTCATTATCATTCTTGGGTAGAGCCCCTTTCTCTGGAGCCATCGAGATGGGCTCCCTCACTGACCAGTGTGGCAGTCTCCAGAGACCACACTGTAGGAGACTACTACCCTGTGCTAGGGCATGGGGATGCCTGCTCTTCTGACTTACACTGAGCTAATTCTCTTCAGTTCTCTGCTTTACCACCAGCACTTTGAGGAGAAAGTCCTTACCTATGAACAGGTGTCCACAGGACGATCAACGCTGGAGCCCTCTGGCCACTGTGGACACGGGACTGTGGCTATGGCATCCCAGGGGCTCTCCATCACAGCAAACCTGTCCCGTCACTTGGGTCACCCTAGACAGCAGAAGGAATAGAAGGGAATAGAAACACTGAGACTTGTTCTCAAGGTTGGACCAGGATTCCTACATTTCAGGGGCGGTGCGTGTGCTGTCACAGGCTTTCTCTTTAAGGGAGTGTGTGTGGCCTTCCCTCATATTCAAGTAGATAGTTGAAGCCAAGGATGACTCAAATTCGAAGACAGACCACAAGCTAGGCTAACGTTGACTCTCGGTAATATAATCAAAGAGCCCTCAAGCCTTTGCCTTGCACCACAGGTCCACAAGGGACGGGGATATGCCTATGGCCTCCATCCACAGTTTAGCTGGAAGGCGGGCATGGAGAATGACCTCAGATCTCTGGATACTTGGCGTTCACGGATATCACTCAAACGCCACCAGATCTCATCATCGGTCGTGGATGGGTGCCCCCTCTCTCCCTGTCTAGCTGCAAGGCTTAATTTCTTATGTGGTGCAAGGAGAGACCTCTGACCTCAGCATACTAGTCTCTGCATTACTGAGACCCCTAAGGAACTGCCATTAGAACCACCCGTCAATAATCACGAACTATTGCACCAATCGCACCAGTGCCGTACTGCATCAGCAGGTTCATGGCACTACACTCATGCATGAACACTCTTGCCACTGCACCTACCATTCATCTGGTGGCCAAGAAAGATCAACATGTTGCTTCTCAGTCCACAGGGCTCTGTGAAGTCACAGTGATGGATCCACGGAATGGATTTCTTTCAGGCACATGGGAACCATCTGTTGAGACAGCCTCTCTGAAAGGTACAGAGCAGAGAAGGAGGACACAATGTTAGGACTCTGTAGGCAAACAAAGCATAGCCTCTGCATTTAGGGAACCTAGGCTTATTGGCTTCACCTAGGACACACCTGTTTCTTCCTTCCCCTCTCAGGCAAGACTAATTCCTTGTCATTTGCCATGAAAAATGGCTGACCATTGGTTACACTACAGTGTCATATATGGTGGGGCAGCATCTTAGCTTTCCATCCTTTCCACACACCCCTCTGAGTGTCCAAGGTGTGGCACTGCCCACTCAGGCATAGGTAATGGTCCCAACGGATGTAAGCCTATGTGCCAGCCATGGTTCCTCAACTCTTGGTAATTTCTCGTATTCAGTCAGGAGCAAAGGTTATAATAGAGACTTTGCTGGGGCCCAATTCAGTCAATATAGGCTTACATCTCTAAGTGACCCAGCTAAGGAGGTTCTGAGTCTGACCTCAGATTTCAGTTCTCATGGCTGTAATTCAGAAACACTAAGATGCCACCAGATCTCATCATCGGTCCCTGGTTGAGACTCTGTCTCCGGAGCAATGGAGATGGGCTCACTCAGTGGCCGGTGTGGGCATTTGGGGGACCACACTGTAGGAGACTATTAATCCGTGCTGGAATACATGGATACAGGCTCATGCCGCTAGTCCTAAGTTAACTCTCTTCAGTGCTCCAATTAACCTCCAGCACTTTGAGGAGAAACTCCTTACCTTTTAGAAGGTGCCCACAGAAAGATCAACACTGGAGTCCTCCAGCCACCATGGGCTCTGGACTGTGGCTTTGACATCTCAGACGCTGTCTATCACAGCAAACCTCCAACGTCTCTTGGGTCACTTCCCTAGAGGGCAGGAGACAACGAAAGGAATAGGAACATTGAGACTTACTCTGAAGGTTGACCGGGGTTCCGACATTTCAGGGTGGTGCATGTGCTGTTACAGACTTTCTCTCTAGGAAGTGGGTGTGGCTTTGCCTCATATTCAAGTAGATTTTTAAAGCCAAGGATGACTCAAATTCCAAGGCAGACCACCAGTTAGATTACCTTTGACTCCCAGTAATGTGATCAAAGTGACCTCAAATCACCACCTCGCACCACAGGTCCACATGGGACGGGCATATGCCTATGGCCTCCATCCACAGTTAGCTGGAAGGCGGGCATGGAGAATGACCTCAGACGTCTGGATACCTGGCATTCACGGATATCACTCAAACGCCACCAGATCTCATCATCGGTCGTGGATGGGGCCCCCTCTCTCCCTGTCCAGTTGCAAGGCTTCACTTCTTATGGGGTGCTGAGGGGAGGGCTCTGATCTGAACATACAAGACAGCTGTACTGAGACCCCTAAGGAGCTGTCATTAGGCCCACCTATGAATCATTACTACTTTATGCACTGATTACCCCTATGCACTAGTGCACTAATGCTTGAGCATGTCGTTGCCACTGCACTCATGCATGAACACCCACGTGACCATGCTCATACCTTAAGTGTGGTGGCCAAGGGAAGATGCAGGTGTTGCCTTCCAGCAGGGCTCTGGACTCTCAGAGTGAAGAAACCACGAGATGGGTTCTCGACCAGGCACAGGGGAACCATGCACGGGGACAGTCTTTCTGAAGGGTACAGAGTAGAGCAGGGAGAGACAACATTGAGATTCTGTAGACTAGCTTGCCATGCCCTGAGAATTTAGGGTACCTAAGCTGCACCTCTCTCCTTCTCCTCCCAGGCTAGACTAATTTCTTGCCATTGTGCTAGGAGAAAAGGCTGGACTTTGGCAAAGCTATGCTGTCCTTTATGGGGTCAAGAAGTCACCTCACCCATCTCTCAACATGCATCTCGAATGGTCCAGCCTGTGTCTTTGACCACCAAGAACAGCAGATAGTCCCACATGTTTAGACCAACTCTGCCTATGCACCCGCCATGTTTCCTCAGCTAACAGAAATTAGTGCAGTTCATCCAGGAGCCAAGGTCACAAGGTTGACCATGCTCTGCCCAGACTCAGTCTACAGAGGCTTGGCCCAACTGAGGTGGGTTCTGTGTCTGACCTCAGATTTCTGTTCTCATGGCTGTCATCAAGAGGCACTCAGATGCCACCAGATCTCATTGTTGGTTTCAGGTAGAGCCCCTTTCTCTGGAGCCATCGAGATGGGCTCCCTCATTGACCAGTGTGGCAGTCTCCAGAGACCACACTGTAGGAGACTACTACCCTGTGCTAGGGCATGGGGATGCCTGCTCTTCTGGCTTACACTAAGCTAATTCTCTTCAGTTCTGTGCTTTATCACCAGCACTTTGAGGAGAAAGTCCTTACCTATGAACAGGTGTCCACAGGACGATCAACGTTGGAGCCCTCTGGCCACCACGGGCTCTGGACAGTGGCCATGGCATCCCAGTAGCTCTCCACCACAGCAAACCTGTCCCATCACTTGGGTCACCCTAGAGAGCAGAAGGAATAGAAGGGAATAGAAACATTGAGACTTGTTCTCAAGGTTGGACCAGGATTCCTACATTTCAGGGGCGGTGTGTGTGCTGTCACAGGCTTTCTCTTTAAGGGAGTGTGTGTGTGGCCTTCCCTCATATTCAAGTAGATAGTTGAAGCCAAGGATGACTCAAATTCCAAGGCTGACCACCAGGTAGGCTAACTTTGACTCTCGATAATATGATCAAAGAGCCCTCAAGCCTTTGCCTTGCACCACAGGTCCACAAGGGACGGGCATATGCCTATGGCCTCCATCCACAGTTTAGCTGTAAGACGGGCATGGAGAATGACCTCAGATCTCTGGATACTTGGCGTTCACGGATATCACTCAAACGCCACCAGATCTCATCATCGGTCGTGGATGGGTGCCCCCTCTCTCCCTGTCTAGCTGCAAGGCTTAATTTCTTATGCGGTGCAAGGAGAGACCTCTGACCTCAGCATACTAGACTCTGCATTACTGAGACCCCTAAGGAACTGCCATTAGAACCACCCGTCAATAACCACGAACTATTGCACCAATCGCACCAGTGCCGTACTGCATCAGCAGGTTCATGCCGCTGCACTCATGCATGAACACTCTTGCCACTGCACCTACCATTCATCTGGTGGCCAAAAAAGATCAACATGTTGCTTCTCAGTCCACAGGGCTCTGTGATGTCACAGTGATGGGTCCACGGAATGGATTTCTTTCAGGCACATGGGAACCATCTGTTGAGACAGCCTCTCTGAAAGGTACAGAGCAGAGAAGGAGGACACAATGTTAGGACTCTGTAGGCAAACAAAGCATAGCCTCGCTTTTAGGGAACCTAGGCTTATTGGCTTCACCTAGGACACACCTGTTTCTTCCTTCCCCTCTCAGGCAAGACTAATTCCTTGTCATTTGCCATGAAAAATGGCTGACCATTGGTTACACTACAGTGTCATATATGGTGGGGCAGCATCTTAGCTCTCCCACCTTTCCACACACCCCTCTGAGTGTCCAAAGTATGGCACTGCCCACTCAGGCACAGGTGATGGTCCTACCAGCTGTAAACCTATGTGCCAGCCATGGTTCCTCAACTCTTGGTAATTTGTCATATTTAGTCAGGAGCAAAGGTTACAACAGAGACTCTGCTGGGGCCCAATTCAGTCGATATATGCTCACATCTCTAAGTGACCCTACTAAGTAGGTTCTAAGTCTGACCTCAGATTTCAGTTCTCATGGCTGTCATTGAGAAACACTCAGATGCCACCAGATCTTATCATCGGTCCCTGGTTGAGACTCTGTCTCCGGAGCAATGGGGATGGGCTCGCTCAGTGGCCAGTGTGGGCACTTGGGGACCACACTGTAGGAGACTACTACTCCGTGCTGGAATACATGGATACAGACTCTTTCCACGAGTCCTAAGTTAACTCTCTTCAGTGCTCCGCTTAACCTCCAGCACATTGAGGAGAAACTCCTTACCTGTTAGAAGGTGCCCACAGAAGGATCAACACTGGAGTCCTCTAGCCACCATGGGCTCTGGACTGTGGCTTTGACATCCCAGATGCTCTCTATCACAGCAAACCTCCATCGTCTCTTGGGTCACCTCCCTAGAGGGCAGGAGACAAAGGAAGGAATAGGAACACTGAGACTTACATTGAAGGTTGACCGGTGTTCCGACTTTTCAGGGTGGTGCATGTGCTGTTACAGACTTTCTCTCTAGGAAGTGGGTGTGGCTTTTCCTCATATTCAAGTAAATTCTTAAAGCCAAGAATGACTCAAATTTCAAGGCAGACCACCAGTTACATTACATTTGACTCTCAGTAATGTGATCAAAGAGCCCTCAAATCACCACCTCGCACCACAGGTCCACATGGGACGGGCATATGCCTATGGCCTCCATCCACAGTTAGCTGGAAGGCGGGAATGGAGAATGACCTCAGATGTCTGGATACCTGGCATTCACGGATATCACTCAAACGCCACCAGATCTCATCATCGGTCGTGGATGGGGCCCCTCTCTCCCTGTCCAGCTGCAAGGCTTCACTTCTTATGGGGTGCTGAGGGGAGGGCTCTGATCTGAACATACAAGACAGCTGTACTGAGACCCCTAAGGAGCTGCCATTAAACCACCTATGAATCATTACTAATTTATGCACTGATTACACCTATGCACTAGTGCACTAATGCTTGAGCATGTTGTTGCCACTGCACTCATGCATGAACACTCACGTGAGCACGCTCATACCTTAAGTGTGGTGGCCAAGGGAAGATGCAGGTGTTGCCTTCCAGCAGGGCTCTGGACTCTCAGAGTGAAGAAACCACGAGATGGGTTCTCGACCAGGCACAGGGGAACCATGCATGGGGACAGCCTTTCTGAAGGGTACAGAGCAGAGCAGGGAGAGACAACATTGAGATTCTGTAGACTAGCTTGCCATGCCCTGAGAATTTGGGGTACCTAAGCTGCACCTCTCTCCTTCTCCTCCCAGGCTAGACTAATTTCTTGCCATTTGCCAGGAGAAAAGGCTGGACTTTGGCAAAGCTATGCTGTCCTTTATGGGGTCAGGAAGTCACCTCACCCATCTCTCAACATGCATCTCGAATGGTCCAGCCTGTGACTTTGACCACCAAGAACAGCAGATAGTCCCACATGTTTAGACCAACTCTGCCTATGCACCCGCCATGTTTCCTCAGCTAATGGAAATTAGTGCAGTTCATCCAGGAGCCAAGGTCACAAGGTTGACCATGCTCTGCCCAGACTCAGTCTACAGAGGCTTGGCCCAACTGAGGTGAGCTCTGTGTCTGACCTCAGATTTCTGTTCTCATGGCTGTCATCAAGAGGCACTCAGACACCACTGGATCTCATTATTGGTTTCGGGTAGAGCCCCTTTCTCTGGAGCCATCGAGATGGGCTCCCTCATTGACCAGTGTGGCCGACTCGGGAGACCACACTGTAGGAGACTACTACCCTGTGCTAGGGCATGGGGATGCCTGCTCTTCTGGCTTGCACTAAGCTAATTCTCTTCAGTTCTGTGCTTTATCACCAGCACTTTGAGGAGAAAGTCCTTACCTACGAGCAAGTGTCCAGAGGATGATCAACGCTGGAGCCCTCTGGCCACCATGGGCTCTGGACAGTGGCCATGGCATCCCAGGAGCTTTCCACCACAGCAAACCTGTGCCATCACTTGGGTCACCCTAGAGAGCAGAAGGAATAGAAGGGAATAGAAACATTGAGACTTGTTCTCAAGGTTGGACCAGGATTCCTACATTTCAGGGGCGGTGCGTGTCCTGTCACAGGCTTTCTCTTTAAGGGAGTGTGTGTGGCCTTCCCTCATATTCAAGTAGATAGTTGAAGCCAAGGATGACTCAAATTCCAAGGCTGACCACCAGGTAGGCTAACTTTGACTCTCAATAATATGATCAAAGAGCCCTCAAGCCTTTGCCTCACACCACAGGTCCACAAGGGACGGGCATATGCCTATGGCCTCCATCCACAGATTAGCTGGAACGCGGGCATGGAGAATGACCTCAGATCTCTGGATACCTGGCGTTCACGGATATCACTCAAACGCCACCAGATCTCATCATCGGTCGTGGATGGGGGCCCCCTCTCTCCCTGTCCAGCTGCAAGGCTTCACTTCTTATGGGGTGCTGAGGGGAGGGCTCTGATCTGAACATACTAGACAGCTGTACTGAGATCCCTAAGGAGCTGCCATTAAACCACCTATGAACCATTACTAATTTATGCACAGATTACACCTATGCACTCGTGCACTAATGCTTGAGCATGCTGTTGCCACTGCG
Organism: Acomys russatus; assembly: GCF_903995435.1. NCBI lineage: Eukaryota > Metazoa > Chordata > Mammalia > Rodentia > Muridae > Acomys > Acomys russatus. The sequence continues at coordinate 117,589,949 of NC_067137.1, read as the reverse complement.
CTCATGCATGAACACTCACGTGAGCACGCTCATACCTTAAGTCTGGTGGCCAAGGGAAGATGCAGGTGTTGCCTTCCAGCAGGGCTCTGGACTCTCAGAGTGCAGAAACCACAGGATGGGTTCTCGACCAGGCACAGGGGAACCATGCATGGGGACAGCCTTTCTGAAGGGTACAGAGCAGAGCAGGGAGAGACAACATTGTGATTCTACAGACCAGCAAACCATGTCCTCCATATTTAGGGTACCTAAGCTGCACCTCCCAGGCTAAACTAATTTCTTGCCATTTGCCAGGAGAAAAGGCTGGTTTTTGGCAAAGCTACGCTGTCCTTTATGGGGTCGGGATGTCACCTCACCTATCTCTCAACATGCATCTCGAATGGTCCAGCCTGTGACTTTGACCACCAAGAACAGCAGATAGTCCCACATGCTTAAACCAACTCTACCTATGCACCCGCCATGTTTCCTCAGCTAACAGAAATTGGTGCAGTTCATCCAGGAGCCAAGGTCACAAGGTTGACCATGCTCTTCTCAGACTCAGTCTACAGAGGCTTGGCCCAACTCAGGTGGGTTCTGTGTCTGACCTCTGATTTCTGTTCTCATGGCTGTCATTGAGAGGCACTCAGATGCCACCAGATCTCATTATCAGTCTCGGGTAGAGTCCCTTTCTCTGGAGCCATCGAGATGGGCTCCCTCATTGACCAGTGTGGCAGACTCGGGAGACCACACTGTAGGAGACTACTACCCTATGCTAGGGCATGGGGATGCCTGCTCTTCTGGCTTACACTAAGCTAATTCTCTTCAGTTCTCTGCTTTACCACCAGCACTTTAAGGAGAAAGTTCTTACCTATGAGCAGGTGTCCACAGGACCATCAACGCTGGAGCCATCTGACCACCAATGGCTCTGCACAGTGGCCATGGCATCCCAGGAGCTCTCCATCACTGCAAACCTGTGCCATCACTTGGGTCACTTCCCTAGAAGCCAGAAGGAAAAGAAGAAATGGAAACATTGAGACTTGCTCTCAAGGTTGGACCAGGATTCCTACATATCAGGGGCGGTGCGTGTGCTGTCACAGGCTTTCTCTTTAAAGAAGTGTGTGAGGGCTTCCCTCATATTCAAGTAGATTTCTGTAGCCACAGTTGAAATTAACAAGGCAGACCACTGGCTGCACTCCCTTGACTCTCAGTAATATGATCAAAGAGCCCTCAAGCCTTTGTCTCGCACCACAGGTCCACAAGGGACGGGGATATGCCTATGGCCTCCATCCACAGTTTAGCTGGAACGCGGGCATGGAGAATGACCTCAGATCTCTGGATACCTGGCGTTCACGGAGTATCACTCAAACGCCACCAGATCTCATCATCGGTCGTGGATGGGGGCCCCCTCTCTCCCTGTCTGGCTGCAGGGCTTTACTTCTTATTGGGTGCTGAGGGGAGGGCTCTGATGTGAACATACTAGACAGCTGTACTGAGCCCCCTAAGGAGCTGCCGTTAGAATCACCTTCTAATAATCACGAACTATTGCACCAATCGCACCAGTGCCCTACTGCATCAGCAGGTTCATGGCACTACACTCATGCATGAACACTCTTGCCACTGCACCTACCATTCATCTGGTGGCCAAGAAAGATTAACATGCTGCTTCTCAGTCCACAGGGCTCTGGGATGTCACAGTGATGGATTCATGGAGTGGGGTTTTTTTTTTTTTTTTTTTTGAGGCACGTGGGTACCATCTGTTCAGACAGCCTTTCTGAAAGGTACAGAGCAGAGAAGAGAGAAAAGATGTTAAGAAACTGCAGTCCACTGCTCCTTCCGTGACCTATGCATTTACAGAGACTAGGACGGTGGATTGACCAAGGCCCCACCTGTTTCTTTATTCTCCACCCAGTGCATACTCATTTCTTTTCATATGCCATGAAAAATGACTGGACCTTGGCTATGCTATAGTGTGCTGCCCAGGGTTAACTTCTCAGTTCTCACGTCTGTCAACACAACCCTTGGAGTTTTCTGACTGTGGCATTGCCAACCCAAGCACAGCTGATGGTTCCACCCATTTTACCCAGACTCTGCTTATCTGCCCGCCATGTTTCTTCCAATAATGAAAAGTGGTTGGATTCAGGCAGGAGAAGAGGTCTCTAGAGTGACCCTCATTGCCTGACTCAGTCTAAATAGACTTGCACCTCAAAGTGGCCGGACTGCGGTGGTTCTGTGTCTGACCTCAGATTTCTGTTCTCATGGCTGTCATCGAGAGACACTCAGATGCCACCAGATCTCATCATCGGTCCTGGGTTGGGCCCCTCTCTCTCTCTCTCTGGAGACATTGGGATGGCCTCATTCAGTGGCCAGTGTGGCAGACTTGGCAGACCACACTGTAGGAGACTATTACCTGTGCTGGGGCATCTGGACGCCTGTTCTTCCTCCTTGCACTAACTTAACTCTCTTTAGTGCTCTGCTTAACCCCTAGCACTTTGAGGAGAACCTACTTACCTATGAGCAGGGGCCCACAGGAGGATCAATGCTGGAGCCCTCTGGCATCCATGGGCTCTGGACTGTGGCCATGGCATCCCAGGAATTCTCCATCACAGCAAACTTCCTCCATCACTTGGGTCACCTCCCTAGAGAGCAGAAGGCAGAGAAGGCAATAGAAATATTGAGACTTGCTAACAAGGTTGGCGCAGGATTCCTATTTGTGGTGGTGCACGGGCTGTTACAAACTTTCTCTCTCAAAGAGTGCATGTGGGCTTCCCGCATATTCAAATAGATTTTTCAAGCTGAGGCTAACTTAAATTCCAAGGTAGACTACTGGATGATCTACCCTTGATTCTCAGTCATATAGTCAAAGAGCCCTCAAGCCTTTGCCTCGCACCAGGTCCACAAGGGACAGGCATATGCCTATGGCCTCCATCCCCAGGTTAGCTGGAAGGCAGGCATGGAGAATGACCTCAGATTTCTGGATACCTGGCGTTCACGGATATCACTCAAACGCCACCAGATCTCATCATCGGTCATGGATGGGGCCTCTTTCTCCTTGGACAACTACAAGGCCTCATAGCTTATGGAGTGCTTTGGCAGGGAGGGGAGGGCTCTGATCCCAGGATAGTAGACTCTGCTGTACTGTAACCCCCAAGGAGCTGCTCATACCTTAAGTCTGGTGACCAAGGGAGATGTTGTCTCTCAGTTAGCAGGACTCTGGGCTCTCAGAGTGAAGCAACCGCGGGATGGGGTCTCGACCAGCCACAGGAGAACCATCCTTTGTGACAGCCTTTCTGAAGGGTACAGAGCAGAGCAGGGAGAGACAATGTTGAGACCCTGTAGACCAGCAAGCCGTGCCCTCTGCATTTAGGAACCTAGGCTCATAGGCTTCACCTAGGCTGCACCTGTCTCTTCCTTTTCCTCCCCAGAAAAAAATGGTTGGTGCTTGGCTATGCTATGATATCTTCCATCAGTCAGCATCTCTGCTCCCCAATCTCTTGACACGCCCGTCAGAATGTCCACGCTGTGGCAATCCCCACCTAAGCACAGCTGATGGTCACACATGTTTTACTCAGACTCTCCCTATGTGTCAGCCATGTGTTCTTAGCTAATGGAAATTGGTCGGGGTTCAGCCAGGAGCAGAGAGGTGACAAGAGTGACCCTGTTCTGCCTGGACTCAGTCTATAGAGGCTTGCATCTCAAGTCGGCCTGACTGCGGTGGTTCTGTGTCTGACCTCAGATTTCTGTTCTCATGGCTGTCATCGAGAGACACTCAGATGCCACCAGATCTCATCATCGGTCCTGGGTTGGGCCCCTCTCTCTCTCTCTCTGGAGACATTGGGATGGCCTCATTCAGTGGCCAGTGTGGCAGACTTGGCAGACCACACTGTAGGAGACTATTACCCTGTGCTGGGGCATCTGGACGCCTGTTCTTCCTCCTTGCACTAACTTAACTCTCTTTAGTGCTCTGCTTAACCCCTAGCACTTTGAGGAGAACCTACTTACCTATGAGCAGGGGCCCACAGGAGGATCAATGCTGGAGCCCTCTGGCATCCATGGGCTCTGGACTGTGGCCATGGCATCCCAAGGGGGCTCTTCATCAAAGCAAGCAGCTGACCTCACTTGGGTCACCTCCCTAGAGAGCAGAAGGCAGAGAAGACAATAGCAACATTGAGACTTGCTGTAAAGGTTGTGCCAGGATTCCTACTTGTCAGGGGTGGTTGGTTTACAGTTTCAGGCTTTTTCTCTAAGGGGGTGAGTCATGTGTGGGCTTCCCTCATATTCAAGTAGATTTTTTTTAAGCTGAGACTAACTCAAATTCTAAGGCAGAGGACTGTCTGTGCTACCCTTGCTTCAGGGTCACATGATCAAATTGCTTCTCTATCTTACAGTTCCATTCTTACCTTTTATAAAATCATTTTTGCTACTGTTATCTCAGTTTTGTCAATTCAAATCTTTCCACCTTCCTTAAGGACTTAAGGTAATATCAATCCATGGGCCAAACATCTACACGATAAGGCATATATCTATATTCCTATGTTATAATTTGGCACTATAGGCTTCATTTTCCTTGTCCTCCATTTTTATCCCCAGTACTTATCAGTTGTCACTCCAATAATATCAAAGTCTATCATTACTTTTGTGGTAGTCCCTTTTCTCTCTCATCTACCCCCAACCATTGATTATTTATATGGTGAATCATAGATCACCATTGCATTCAAATGTATGTTAATTATACTCCAATCTCTACACAGATTTAAATAATCAGAGATTCACTCTCCTCAATATTGTATTCATTCTATATTTTAGTTACCACACATCTTTCAACCAGTACCATGTTGATAGTAAAATGCTTTGAAATCTGTCATTTTGTGACACTTGCATTCATAGCAGCTTAATGTATTTCCTTAGCCCACCTAGCACTGACCACCCAAACTGCTGTGCATGGACAATCTTTCCAGGCCCTTTGTAAGCATTTTTAAGAAATATGGACCATATTTATACCCTCCGCCAATTTCCTTTGATTTTCTTCTTACGTCGACCCCTTTAGGTGTTATATCATACTTTAAAAACTATTTATCTCACGTTTTACAAAATGAAGTACTCCAAACTAACCAGGAAAAGGCATTATCTGTAACTTATATTATCCTAACTTCACACAAAATTATTCAACTCGCGTGGCCCTTGCTTCCCTCAGAGGCACCCTCCTTCCTTCATATTTGCCTTTATTATTTGACTGACATTCTAGGAATCAAATTAAAGCATAAAATAGGTGAGCTTGTCATGTAGATCTGCTGCCGGATAGACCTCTGAGACAGGCACATGTGTCCCATCCATCCCGACTTCTAGTAACCACTCCCTCCATGGACTTTCTTGTTGGCTGTTCATGGAGTCATTCAATCATAAATAACAATGGAAAGCTCTATTATCCTTCCCAAACACAGAAACTAGCTGGAAGCTCATCTTGTAGAAACGCAAAGCTCGGTGATGAGCCTTTGTTTTACAGACTTACCCAATCTACTGTTCTAAGTCACAATAACTTAATTAGTTTCACTGGTTGCATTTAGCCTAATCCAATCATATTTCACACTAATTTTTATGACAGTTATTCATAACTGTGGTGAGGAAGAGGGCCATGGAAGTAATAGGAGAACTCTAGGAAAACCTGTTCTTCCATCACTTTGTGGTGCGTCATCGGGCTTTATCTGCTGAGCACCTTAAGGCCCCACAGGTCTCCCTGTTAAATCGTGCAGTGACTAACTTTCGACAGACCACCTGTCACCTAGTACCCACACTGGCTCCAGGCTCTAACACATTTAGTCAATTTGTAAGCTGGTGTCTATGTAAGATGGCCCAATCCTCTTAGGAATGCTCATTCTAGAGAGTCCAAGAGAGGAACATGACTGAAATGTGAAACATCCTTTTGTAACTGTGATTATCCCGTTATCTTTGGGGTTGCACCTCCACATTTCAGACACCCGGTTCTGTCATCTGACAGTCACATGACAACAGTTGTCATCAACCATCCTACATAGATTCCACTTTACCTATACCTAAGTATTGGATTGTTTTACACTAGAGGAATATACAGGTTTTCGAGTTCTGTAATAATTACTATCTAACTGTGAATTTATAAATTGTAGAATGCAAATTCAGCACATGCATATGAGGCATAATAAGATCATCACTTTAGCTAGCCATTTTGCTTTGCCCAAAGCTTTTCTTTAAAGCTGTAAGCACCATGTAAGAAGCACATGTATTGCTATAGATTAGTTTTTTTTATTTGTCACATACATCTGATCAAATCAGTATTATTGATTTCATACTATTTAGTCATGCAAAGAATAGCCTTCAATGCCACCAAAACCATACAAAATATAACTACTGCTCATGCTTGTGCAAAGATCAAGAGATACAAAATTCAGAGGTATGACCAATAAACCAGTAACTGTGGAATATGTAAAAATCCCCGCCTCCAGGAGTGGCAATTCTAGGGAGTAGAAAACAGAGTAGGGTATAATAAATGACCTTCCCTTCCACAGGTCCCTGCTTATGCATTTGTCTTTCGTGTTGGACCCCCGAGTTTCAGACACATGTTATTTATTCTCTGAGACTCATTCACTGGCAGTTATGATGACTGATCTCTCTTTTATTCTTATCTACAGTGTTTGGTTCCCAATCCATTAATCCACTAGCGATGAGTCTTGAAGCCATTGGCGTATATGAGCACAACAAGACCATGCTATTTGGGACATAAAACCTACAACCTTTCACTATATCAGTTACTCAGGTAAAACACCCCTCATGGTCCACAGAGGACTGCACTAGATCATCGATCACTGCCTAGTTTGAAAACAGAGAGTAAATCATCCATGAAAACCAAAACAAGGTCTCTGCCTATTACTCACACCGATTTCCAGATCCCAGTGAGAGATGCAGCACTAAGCACCAACCTTGGAGAATTCTAGCTCCGGCTCTCACGAGACCACTAGGAAGAGCACAGAACAGAGCAAATAAACATGAAGAAGATGAAAAGCTGGGACATTCTTTCTACAGATCTTTGGTTTCTAGCTTTTTGCTTTCTGAATTGACTTATTCTCTCATTAATTTAATGGTGCATAGTTTTGCCTAAATAAAAGATATGGAAACACTTTAAATTAGAAGCCAATTTAAGATAACCCCACAGCCAGATGATGAATAAGGCTCCAACATCTGCTGTCTATAGTAGCTGTGGATGAGAGGATAGGAGTTAGTCATTGCCCACTCTGCTTCACTGTTTTCCTAACATAGCAAGTACTCCCGGTGGGCTCCTGACACGCTGCACATGTTTGTATCAGTTATTAGCTAGATTATAGCTCCACTGCTTAATTCTAATGACAGAATCAACACATATATCAAGGCCCTTGTATATTCCTAAATATGTCTAGAGCAGTGCTTCTCTACTTCCCTAATGCCATGGCCCTTTAATACAGCGCCTCACATTGTGGTGACCCATAGCCATAAAATTATTTTTGTTATACCTTCAGAACTATACTTTTTCTACTGTTATGAATCATAATTTAAACAGGATATGCAGGATATATGGTAAGTGACCCCACCCCCTGGGAAAGGGTCATTTGATCCCTAAAGGGTGAGAGATTCACAGGTTGAGAGCCACTGGGCTAGAGTGTCCTCCACCAAGAAAATGGGCCACCCTACATTTTGTTATTAGAGTTCAAATAGGTTTCCTGCACTGTGTAAGGCTCATTCTCAATGCCTGCTATCATCATTGGGTCATAGTTTAACCTCTTACCTTATTTGAATTTACTTTATTCTAAGCTATTAAGTAAATAAAATAGCCCAATTCATAAAAATCTAAGAACATGATGCTTGAGAGGTTAACATCTGTCTGTAGAATCCTATTCCACTTGAGACTTTAACTTTTGTTAATTGGCCTCAGCGTGGCAGTGATCAATCAGAAAATACAGCTGACATCAATCTCTCATTAGGCTGCAGTTATCCGTTATTTGGGTGAGCACTGTTCCATGCATGTAGGTACCACATTTCCTGAACCTGCTCATCAGCTGATGGCTATGCAAGTCTGTCCCATTTTAGCACTTGTAGACAGCAGTGAACATGGGAATGCAAATATCTCTTTGATACAAAGGCACCATTTTCTTTCCATGCAGACCCACTAAAGGGTTGGCTGGATTATCAGACAATTGTGTTTGTTTAGGGTTTTTTTTTTTTTTGAGGAACCTCCATGCTGTTTTCTATAATGTTCTATTAATTGGTATTCCCATCAACAATGTAGAAAGAAAACTATCTACCTCTTTGCTAGTCATTGCTACCATTAGATTTTCTTGATGAGAGCCTTTCTTACTGGAGGGAGGGGTTATCTTGCTGTTATTTTGATTTGCATCCTCCTGGTGATTGATCACCCTGGGCACTCTTTCTTTCATGGATTTCCTGGCTATTTGTACACCTTCACAGGGGTCACCTAACCCATGAGAAAACACAGACATTAACATCACAATTCATAATGGAAGAAACATTACAGTTGTGCAGTAGCAACGGAAATAATTTTATCTTGGGGGTTACAATAACACAAGAAACTGAAGGGTGGCAGCATTAGGAAGGCTGGGAGCCACCGCTCTAGATATAAGCAGCACGTTAGGTGCCGTCAGCCATAAAGGTGGTTGACATGCTGTATGTTAGTTACAGCATGGAGATGATCATATCGAAGGAAATACAAACACAACACGGACTCACTCATGTGGGCCACCGAAGAGTTCATATACTGGGAGTTGAGTGTGGAGTGATAGTCATCAGATGGTTTAGATGGGAGGAGAGAAATGAGGAAAAGCTGCTAAGTTTACAGTTTAATGGCCCTCAGAAGCCTTAGGGTGTGCTGGAGCAACTCTAAATGATAGCTTCTTAATATCTTAAAAAGGTAGAAAAGAGAATAACGAATTTTCAGGACAATGAGAAAATTATTATGAGAGAATGGATATGCTTGGCCTGACGGGAAAATTATACAAAGTAAGCATCTAGCAAGACACCTCAAGGCATCACTTTGTCCGAAATCATTTCTGTTTGGCATCAGGCAAAATGAGGAGGAAAAAGACAGCACTTTCAAGTGACATCACTTTTCTTCTGCTCCCTGCCACAAACCTACTAATAAAACCATCCATACATGAGTGTCTCATTGTCTGCTTCTCAAGGAAAATAAGAGTGTTGGCTGTTACACACAGTGCAAACACACAGCATGTCAGGAAGCATCTGTCCAGAGATTCTGTCCCAACCCAGTGCCTCCATTTGAGGGGTACAAGGCAGAGATAAATGGGAGGCCAGACACAGTCTCTCCATTGACTCATTTTCTACGATGCTTGAACATGACCTTCCATATGTTTACAGCAGATATATGTATTCCTTTTCTTCTTTGTTAACTTCAAATTTATAATTGATATATTTTAATAATTGACAATTATTTTAATAATTGACAATTACTTGTCTGCATCGTCTTTAGTCCAGAGCTATAATGCACTTGATCATTTTCTGCTGTACGAGGCTTGGTGACAAGTGACCAAAATTTGACCTACCCAGAGGGGCTAGGAGTTTGAGAACATCTTGGTCCATCTAGGGAGACCTCATTAGAAAACTAAAAGAACAAAATGTCTAATGCCTGTATCCTAGATGCATATTTGAATAATGTACAACATTTTACTTTCTTCATCTCTATCCATACATTTGTTTATTCAACCTGTCCTGATTATTTTATAATACTTAAAGGAATACAAATATATTAATGAGATCTTTGTACGTGGACACTTTAACATAGAACAAGAGGTTAAGTAAGGACCTGACTGTTTGTTCCAGACATACGGTGTTCAACATGTGTGACTCACATGTCACCTTCGTCAGGTGGTACCAGACGCTGGATGGGTCTCCATTCCCTAATACCTTCTCAACTTGTGCATTGATTCATTAACGAGAAAAACATGTGGTCCCTCATATTTGTCTATAGATTAAAACTTGTCAACCATTATATCTTTTGGCTACTGTTCTCTTTTCTTCATGTATGGAATAATCATTAAATGCCACTATTAACCTTTTATAGATGATATGTTGTGAATCCATTGATTTTTTTTTAAATAAAATATCTTTTGGTAAAATACAGGAAAAAATAAACAATAAGAAAATACTATTTCTCACAATGGGGGATGTGAGTAACAAGGAGGGCGCCACAGAAGAACCCACCTTTCTGGAACACCCGTGTTGAAAAGCAGAGAATAGAAAATAGATCCTCATGCTCCAATCCTTGTCCATTGTTTTAGACCTCAGAGTTCGAGACTCATTCATCATTTGCAAATCATTCACTGATGGTTGGCATCACTAGCCCAGGGAAGGCCCAATACCCCCTCACTTATTTCTATATTGTGTGGAAACTAATCTATTAAATCACTAATAATATTTTTAAAATATTATAATTGGAAAACTCCAACAAGAACATAGCTGTTGTAATCCAAAATGAAGCCTGGGTCAATCTATACCTTCAGTTAATTATCCTTAGCCTTATATGCATAATACTAATCAGCATAATCATTCGTTTTTAATCTAAAATGTAAAATGGCTTCAGTTAGTCTTACATGACTACCCCACAAAAATTCTAAAATACAATGGATTCTCCATAAATAAACCACCCGAACTAAAGTAGAAATTAGAAATATTACATACATCATCCTGCAGGCTCCCAACAGAGACAGACCAGAGAGAACTGTACCGTGGAGAATTCCATCAGCTCACACAGGTCCATAGGAAAGAGCAGGGAAAAGAACACATGATTTCAAAAGCAGGTCTGAGAGAAGAAAAATTGAGCCATTCTCCCCACTGGCCCCTAACTTTATCTTCAGTTTAGAGCAGTGGTTCTCCACCTTCCTAATGCTGCAACCCTTTACTTCAGTTCCTCATGTTGCAGTGACCCCTCACAACTATAAAATTACTTTTGTTGCTATTTCATAACTATAGTTTTGCTGTTGTTATGAATTGTAATGAAAATACCTGACACGCAGGATGTCTGATATATGAATCCTGTAAAAGGGTTATTTCATACCCCCCAAAGGGGTTACGGCCCGTAGGCTGAGAACCACTGGCTTCGAGAGTCATTTATACATTCATTAACTTAGTAGGGTAAGGGTTTATTTTTCCCTCTTAAAAAAAGAGAAATTTAAAATTTTCATGTACAGATAACACTGTCTTTACCATGTAAAGTCTGTACCATCTTTAGCCAAAGAAAGTGAGGAAGGGAGTCAGGTAGCTACATTTGGAGCTCCCTGGTTTCCTAACACATTATAATGTCACTGGCCACGTATTTTTGTAGCTGAACAATATTTCCCTAACTAAGTGATTGATATTCTCGTTCATCTCATTTTGACACAAAGGCCAGCACCAAGATCCTTGAACATTGTCAAACCTTTCTCCAAAAACACGTGCTAATGAGGTGATGAACTGTATTTATTTTGCATTGGACTCTAGAGTCCAGGCATATTTTATTCACCCCGACAGCAGCCACCCTCACTTGCTCATGTTTGCCTTTTTAATTATAACGTTTCTATTTTTATTCTAAGTTATTAATTAAAGTATCCCAATAAGCACGATGCATATGCTCAGAGCATGATGGCTGGCACATTGGGTCTGTTTTCCAAAGGGGCTCAGAGAACCCTTCCCATTTCAAATCAAATTATTGTTGTTTTTCTGATGAGGTGTCTTCAGTTTTCTATATTATTATGGCTTTTTAAGTTTTTAAATATAGCCTGAGAATTCCGTACCTGTATATAATGGATTCTGTTCATATCCAACACCTTACACCCTCTGGGATGATCCCTATGTCTGTCTGTCTCTCTCTCTCTCTCTCTCTCTCTCTCTCTCTCTCTCTCTCTCTCTCTCTATCTCTCTCTCTATCTCTATCTATCTATCTATCTATCTCTCTATATATATACATACATATATCACACAAAGTCTACCCAAATGTGTGTGAGTATGAATCCAAACACTGGAACATGGTAAAGATACTAAACTATTAAGCCCTTGTCAGATTCCATTTGGATATAAACTATTTTTAATTGACATTGTGAATGGGATGGGTTGAATTAAGAGAAATAATTCAGGCTCAGAAAGGGCAAGTAGTACATGAGCCCATTTATATTGAAAACTGATCTCAGGGAAGTCAGGGAAGGAGAAGTGGGAAGGAAGGAAGGGGGGAGGGGTGCTAAAGGAGAACCCTTTGGTACTGGGTCACCATTAGGTGGCTTTGGTAAAGTACAGTTAGTAAGGTGACTTTAGGTAACAACCAGATTGCTCTTCTTTCTCTACGGCACATCAGTTTGTTGATTAACTCACAGGTTAAAAAAACATATATAAATGTAATAAAAAGTAGACTCCTGATCAGTCACTAAGATGTTTCTATGTAATTGTTTCCAGAGAGTCCAGACATATTGTATAAACCAAGGTCAGTGGTTCAGACACAAAGGACTCAGTGCAATCTTTACTTCCAGCCTAACGTTACCATAGGCACATTTCAGCTTCTCCAGTTAACTTCAATTCTTTTGAAAAGTCAAAACAGCCACTGTGGTTATTATCAGGCACCCTTTCGTGTCCCTGACACACATGCATGTAACCATGGAGCTCAAGGCCCTGGGAGGAGGTGTCCCCCGGCTCAGAGCATCCGGGCCCAGGACATCAAAGCACAGCAGCTCATTAAAAGAAGGTCTAATCTATTTTAGTTTTGCTCATCCTTCCTTCAGCTGGCTGTTTAGAAAGTCATTATTTGGAGGCTCTTTATTGCTACTTTCCTTGACCCAAATGTTGACTGTTATCTATTAATTATACTGTCTACCTCATCTCTAGCCAAAGAAGACATGAGAATACAAAAGCTATTTCTATCCAGACATCAACCCCTTCAGACTAACAAGATGGAAATAAATGAACATGTACACTGAAAACAAATACATTCCATTTTACTGACTGAGAAAAATCGAGCATGAGGCTGGGCCCGGAGTCCATTGCCTATGACTCATATTAAGTCATTGATCATCAGTGATCCAGGATTGAGTGATTGGGTTCTCTGTTCTATAATCATTTCTACTTTTAAAATTGATCAATTAATTATAATTTTAAGCCCTATGATCTACAATCCCTTTCCATAGAGTGGGAAGGCTATTATTATAGCTGTTGTTAGTAATCTGTTCATGGACACCCTCTCTCTAACACTGGCGTATCCTTTGGATTAATTCATGACAGTTTCCGTATTTCCATTATGAATAAAAAATTTCACACAGTCCCTAATTGTACCATTTGTATTCAGTTGGCAATCATTAGCTACCCTACAAACGTGTGCTAAAAGATACCTCAAATCACCCAAGACAAAACAAGAAGCCTTGAGTTCACGTTGGCCTTACTCTCCTTCTCAGCATGGTACAGAGTGCCTAACCTTGGAGGATCGTCCACTCACAACGTATGGCTATGGTGTGGTATGCACAAGAGAAGAGACAAGGAGCCTGAGACCGTACTACCATGTGCTGTTTCTTCTCAGCTTTCCCATAGAATCATCTGGAATACATTTTAAATAAAATGAATACTTTTAAACAAGAGTGATGGAGAACGTTGTCTGTCTCCTTGTGTGTGACACACAGAACACTAACATTAGCCATGTGCACAAATGCACATTCCATTTAATTTCTGTTGCACCATCCTGTCTTCAGTATGTATTAGTATTATGGTCCTATGAGTACTGTGGGCTAGATGTTACTTCATCTATTTTAGCTCATTGATTTCTCACAATAACCCTATAGTGAAAATAAAACAAAAACATGTAACCATAGAAAACTGTTACAGACATCTGTCTGCAGAGGCACTTTAAAATGGAAGCACTACATTCCTCCTTATAGACCTCAGTTTCAGATATGCGTGCATCATGTATGATTCACACACCAACACTGGTAAGCTTGGATCTAGAGCCAGTCATTTCTATTTTCTAGTTGCTTCTATATTGTCTATTCACTGAGTCACTAAGTTGCTAATGGTAACTTTATACTTGTATCCACACACCTGACTGAGAATGGCTTTGATATTCTCTTTCTGATTCTAGGAACCATCTCACATCAATTTCCGTATCTCATCAATCATCTGAGTCTACGTGTCTATGAACCTAACAATCCATTCTTTTAACTTAGCTCTAGTGGTAGTTCTTGGCTCTATCTGACACAGTGCAAACTTATAGTGAAGCATCCAGAGGCAAGCTACCCCAACTAAGCCAAGAGCAGTGGCTACAATCACTGACTTCCACATGTGTGCCTGTCTATACAATCTTGGGCAGTAAGACAGCTCCCCAGAACCACTGACCCAAGGACTTCAGTATTTGCAAATTATATTAATAATATTTCTTGCCTCCCTACATATTTTTTTAAAAACGGGACAAACTTCTTCATTGTTCTTTATGTAATTAGAGTGTAAATTTGGCCACTGATTTCTTCTTATAGTAACAATAAAAATTCATGAAGCACAAACTCCAAAGAACATGACCTTTGGGAAGAGTGGATGTCTCCAGCTTAGTCCCAGCAAAGTTAAAACAACTGATCACTGTCTCTGAACCAAACTAGGGTTTTTGGCATGAATTATTCATCACTCATGGTGTGTACATGCAATCATCATCATGGGTCAAGGTTTGAACCCTTCCTCTTCCCTTTCCACATTTAATCTTTTAAATTTAAAATTAGTAAACAAGAACAGGTACATGACTTCCAATATAATCAAATATATTGCTGTATTCATAAGACCTAGATAGAGTCATCTATCTTTAAAAAGTGCCTTTCAGGAATCAATCCAAGCCTTGTAAATGTCTACTGAAGAACATATATTCTATGGATCCCATAGTGACTGCTGGCTGGATTCTTAAACTACCTAAGTGCATTTTGAAATTAGTTCCTAATTTTAAAAAAGCAACTAATACTGTAAAAAATTGCCTTAACACTGATTTTTGTCTCTGTTCGTCACACCTTGATCTCATGGCCATATGATGACACTAATTAAAAAATATTGAGAGATAAATAAAATGTTGAGATGACAAGTGTAGTGGGACTTAGTCCCAGAACTCAGGAGGAAGAGGTAGGTGGATTTCTGTGAGGTCAAGGCCTACATAATCATTTCCAGGGCTACACAGTGGGACCCTCGCTGAAAACAACATTTAAAATCACCCACTATCAATAGCCATTATATTGACCATGCCTTTCAAATTTCATTTTCTTAGTCATTTTAGTCTTTATTACCTCATGGTATATTTTGTGGTGGTGGTGGGGGAGAGGGCTTGTTTCTTCTTTGTTTTTGTTGTTGTTTTTCTTAAGCATATGAACTCTTCATGGACCCAAAGTAAGAACCCTGACTATTCCATGTCGTTACTCAACCCACTTACCCAAAAGGCAGCCTCCCCCCATCCACCTCATGCTTAGTGTGAGCTTCATGGGGCCTGCAATACATTAAATGATACTCACCTCACCGTGTATGCTTTTGTGCTGGCATGGAGTTCGTCCTCATTTTCCTCACCGCCATGTTTATTCTTTCATTTGATGATTTTTAATCACAAAATCAACCCCATGGTGAAACAAAGACTGAGAAGATGATCCTTGAATATTATCAGAGTCTGTGTACTCAACGCCACAGAGACAAACATGCAAATCCCTGCTTGCAAGGAACCTCAGAAGGTCATGGGCACTTTGGTTATAGACACAGTTGGAAGACACACAGTCCTCATCCTGGGCCCTCCCGCCTTGCCCATCCCTGGGTAATCCCTATGATCTCCCTACTCACAGCATGAGCTACCACCAGCTCTCTGACACCAGTATGTACATCTCTGCATTCTTGCTCCACAGTAAAAGTGTTTTTATCTTATATGATATCTATATTAAACATATTTATCTCTTAAGGAATATTAGAGGACTTGTCAATATTTTACACACATGCACTAACACTCAGAGACTGAAGACGTGTATGTAAAAAAAAGAGACTAAATTGGAAAAGGACGGGATCAGTGGGATTAGAAATGCTAATGGGGCACAAATGTGATCAAAATAACTTATATAAATATATGAAAATTCCATAATGAAGCCACTACTATTAATTAAAGTATGCTAATCAAAAGCTGGGGGATAAAAAGATACTTTTCTTTGGGAGTTGGCTACCAGCAGCTTGCCCTTGCCTCAGTGGAGGACTCATACCTCGAAGCTTCTGGGAAGTTCTATTTTGACTCAGTGAGTGAATATAAATACTACTAATAATGATAATTTAAAAATATTTTAAAGGAAGTAAAATTGGTAGAGAGATGTATTTGATGACTCTAGGACCAAGATACTCCGTATGCATGTATAAAAATTTCAAATAATAAATAAAAATATTATTTAAAAAACTTCAGAAGAGTTAGCAACCTAGACTTGATCTTTTAAACATTGTACTAATATTTGAATGTAGCACAAAGGTTGGCTCTCTGTTGATCAGACAAGCTGAGTTTCCTGGACACTGGCTATTATGTACAGTCCCTTTACATTTTTAACACATGCAATGAGTACATGTGAAAACCTGCATGAAGGGAGAGTGTTGGCTGTTCTCTTGGCCTCACCCAAGATAATTCATTGTGCACAATATTAAAAAAGTATTTTTAAAATATTAAAGATATTTTAAAAGTTTTAAAATGTTATAAAATATATCTCATCCATTATATCATGGTTTTCTCCTATGGATAATAATTTAATGTCCTTTTTTTTTTTCATAATATAACAATCAGGTTGAAACTCACAAGTGGCGCAGGATAAGGACATTAGCTTATTTTTACTAGCAACTTAGTGGACACCCTGGAGGACCTCAGATGAAGGCAGGGACCTCACAGCTCCCTGCAATGGCTTCTGTCACCATGGTTACTAACTGGGGCACTCTCTATCACATTGCCCCCAGGGACTGTTGACCAGGTGGAGAAAAAGCAGAACGCAGTCACCCCATTGACCACGCATCATCATTGTCTAGTTCACGTTACCCACTGGTCTCCTCGCACCATAATGTCATTACATGTGTCTACTAGAAACTTCAAATATCTGAGCTATGGATGTGTTAATGCGGAAATGAGGAAGAAATGGGGACATTTAAAATGGAAAATGCACAGGGATGCAAATGAATGAGAAACCTGATCTCCTTTTAAACAGGGCTCTGTTGTAGCACAGTGATTAATTCATAATTCACGGTAGTAAACACACTCACACTAGGTACATAAGGTACATGGCTAGCTCACTTTCCTTTCTTTACATGCTTTAATTTGGATATTTACGTAACTTTTTTTCCAAATTTGCTAAAGGTCAAAAACATATAAAGTCACAAGTACCTGCGACAGAGACACTGAGTACTCACACATCTGTGTATAAGCTGGCTGCTGACGTGGGTCACAGGCTTATTCTATTTTTATCCACGGACAGCAGTGTTAGAGACAAAATCACAAGCCCTGCTCCAGTAAACAAGCTCTTAAGGAGGATGTTCTTTAGGAGACGCGTCTCTCCTCCTCCACAGCCCTTGTGTTTATTGATTTACTTATGACACATCAGCACTCAGGAACAAGCTAGCAAAGGCCCAAACAAGTTACTGAGTGTTTTTCTATTACCTGACGATAGACTCATTTCCAATAAAGGTAATAGAGAAAAACGTGTTTGGGGATTTTTTGAAGAATTGGTTTTTTTGTTGTTGTTGTTTTGTTTTGTTTTTGTTTGTTTTGTTTTGACTGTGCTATAAAACAATGTGGGAAAAAATATGGATTTAATAGTTAAGATTTGATTCCATTCATGACTTTGGGCCATTTATGTTTAGATTATACATTCTATTAAGATCAATCAGTAAATCAGAAAACTAAACCACTCTGCCACATGTGAAACAAGAGATTTGTATGCTTCATCAGCGTTAGCCCACTGCATCGTTCGCAAATGATCCCAGGAAGTGCAAACCCCACAGTTCCAGATGCATATGGTAGTAATCCTGTGTGACTGCTCCACACCACTAGTTATAATCATTGGGACAAGACACTGGGCCAAAAGATGTCTTTTTAAAATTAAAAATGTACAGTTATTTACTAATTGATTTTCACTTCCTGAACACCATTAGCTGCCTATGAACCATAATGCTCATGGGAGGGCAAGACCTATAGTTGTCCCTAAAATGCACCTATAGATTTGCTTATGCCATGGAATGCATCTCTTTTTATCAGTCATTTTCATAAAACCAATTACTCAACTAATCAATTCATCAATATAATATTTCATAACATTCTATAATTTCATTGGCCATCATTGGGCTTCACTGATTACAGTTGCTACTTACCAAACAGCAGTCACTGCGTGTCTTAAACAGGCCACCCACACACATCATGGCCTCTCTTCCTCACATTGGTCCCTCTCTTGTGCACTTACGGGCTTCTCACAGCAGCACAAGGGTCCCATCCTGAGAAGTGCAAAGCAGAGAAGGTAAAATCAACCCTGAGATCAGCTCTCTGCCTGGAACAGACAACAGCCTAGAGTCTCTTGGACATGGAACTCATTGTTGCAATACATAACAAACCAGTACGCATCATGAATCCATGGTTAAGACTACCTTTCCCCGTTCACTTTTGCATTTTTACTGAACAAATTATTTGTTCATTGTTTCTACTGAAATAAATACATGATTCAGAAAGCCCAAGGCTAAGAGATGTAAATTCCTCTGTAGTTGGTGAGCCCAGCACTCTCAATTTCTATTGCTCTCTGGCAATAGAGCCTATCAATTTTAATACATATGAAAAGCACCAAGAATGTTTTAGGACAAGTGCCCCAAATCAAAAGGAGACCTTAGTTACTCACAGGGGTGTGCCACGATCTCAATTCCAAGAGATGGTCAAGCAATCGGTATGTCCATTGTCCATTGTGAGGAAGGTAAAGGAGAGAAGTCAAAGAAAAGAGTTTTTCATTAATCTTTTTTTAGAGTCCATTTACTAACATAGTCATGTAGATTAAGACACAGCATACTCATATTTCTACCAGCATGATAAATAAACCTGCGCCCACCACAAACCTTTAACTGTGACAAGTGACTATCCATAACCTCCCTGGCTGAGGAGCACCCACTCTGATCAGTATCAGGGCTGTTTTTCTTACTGTGCACTGAAATAATAAATAGTACCTGCCTCTCATCTTTGTGTTAATAAAATGGGTTTATTTAGTCAACAACTGCTATTTTGAAGGATGTCTGGGGGAGGGGTACAGTCACTGCTAGGCTATCCATACCTCATTGGATGCCCCCAATCCCATGTACATATGGGCAACACTAATTAGACCCAATGAGTTAAACTTTAAATGTTTTTTTTTTTTTTAAGGAAAGACATGAAGTTGGAAAGAAGATGTGTTTAGGGTGCAGAGGAAGAATTAGAGGAAGGGAGTTAGAGGTATATAACCTAGATGTATTACATACATGTATGAAATTTTCAAAGGAAAAATTTTAAATATTCTTTTTTTTAAGTATTTTTACTTAAGGTGAGAATAAGGTCCTTGTGTTTTCCTGAAAGCTGGCTACATGATCAGACCTCAGAGGTGCAAACATGAATCATTCATCTTACTGACTCGCGTGTGACCAGTTTCACAATGGCTGTGTCACGACCCTTCATGTGATTACTATTCAACTTATTAATTCACTAATAACAATACAGTCAGCACGATGGATACAAACTCAAAGGCAAGGACACTAAAGTGCTTATCATCTATACAGACAATCACATGCTGTCTTTTCCTCAAAACGACGGCAAGACTCAACTGATCTACCAGCCTGCCTTTCACTGGCCCAGGCATGCCATTCCTAGTGAGGAGGGAAAGTGTTTACTAGTCGTCTTCTCGAAAGAAAACCAGCAAAAATGAGCCTGAATTATTTCTTGTGCCTATCACCCTTAAGAAAATAAGATACATGGATTGTGTATGTTTCCCAGTAAAGCTCCCTGTCTAAGGAAGAGTGATATGATGTTATTTGCATACAATTGTACAGTGGCAGCTTTGGGAGTCATGTCTGAGAATGTGACTGTTCTCGCCTGCACCTAGAATCGCTTGCAGAGGGAACGTTATCCATTACATGGCCATACTTCAGCATTTCAGACATGTACCACGCTCCATCATAACTCATTAGGCCTACACTGCCATCATGGCTGCTGGTTAGGACTTCTTTATTCACAGTCATTTGCATGAGTTTATTAAACAAGTAATTAATTCAGTGGTCCTAATTTGAAAAACAATGATTCATGAAACCTAAGAGCACTGAATAATCTGCATGCCTTTAGGGTCATCTGCCACACTCATATCATGTTCACTAATTACCATGAGTGAATTTATAAATGTATTATTTCAGGCTAATTCCACGTATATCATTTTCCACAGTTGGCCTGGCGGAGGCTTTCTTTACACTTTTGATAATGTAATAAATACTTTAAGAGATGCTTACAAGAACATGAACATTAATTCTCACTCACTTTGATCGCTGTGCCCTTCACCCGTGAAGCAAACAGCATGGCAGAATCCTCCAAAAGCCGTGACCACCCTCCTGAGAAAAGACGATGAAGGTTAGAAAGCCCACCCCCAAAGGGTTCTCTTTCCTCCATGTCAATCATTGATTCATCCAGATGTTTATTACATTTTTCCTACTATGAACATCTGTGTCAGAATGATCATCTCTGTGTGCGCCTGCATCTTTGGGCATGACATATGCCCACAACAGCAGGCGCTGTTTTTCAGTACACTGCACGAATAAGTGGCTCTTTGGCCCATGTTTTTTCTTAACACACAGTTTACATTAATATTTCATGCTTTCCTGCATATATTCATGGTGGGTCAAGGCATTGTTTTATTTACTTCATGTTTATTGATCTACAAGTAACTTATATTAATAAAATAAAATGTGAATAAAATAAAACAAGGCCTTTGGACAATGGGGTGGTTTAGTGGGCAGAGGCACCTACCACCAAGCCAGATGACTCCAGGCCAATCTCTGGGACAAACTGCCACACCCCTTCCAAGACAATAAATAAATGTAATAAAGCAAGATCATGCTATAACCCTCCACAGGGTCAGTAACAAAACAGGAACTGAGTGAGATTATGTCCGTCACTAGCCTTGGTCTTCCAGAGGCACAGTCCTATGCTACTGTGAGCCTTTCTGGCTTATTGATTTACTAATAATAAATGAATTAATCACAAAAACTCATGGATATCACCCTACCAGCCATTTGTCTTTGTAATTAGTCTCTAATTGGATAAACCCATCAGGCGTCCTCATTGTTGCCAATGCCAGAGAATCGAGTTATTTCATACACCCCTATTTATCCATTGGACCACAGTTGGCTTTTAAAAGTTATATCACGTACTTACTTCAAGTGTTACAATTTTAAAAAATCAAACCAAGAACTCTAAAAGAGTGGACAAAACGCTCCTACCTACAGAGGCAATGGTGAGGGCCGGAAACCAGCAGAACACATTCAGCCTAGGATGTCAAAAACAAAAGAGTTAAGGGAGATTAAGACACCGCCCACGTTCCCTCATATGTGAGGTAACACATTTTAATAATTTTCTG
The DNA here is from genome assembly GCF_903995435.1 of Acomys russatus. Lineage (NCBI taxonomy): Eukaryota > Metazoa > Chordata > Mammalia > Rodentia > Muridae > Acomys > Acomys russatus. The sequence continues at coordinate 117,568,338 of NC_067137.1, read as the reverse complement.
ACGTTGACACATATTTTACAGGCACCATACTTTGTATCTATATTTTTATGTCTACTGTAGTAGTCACAGTTATCTATTTACATTACAAGAATATAGCTGCCTATGTATGGCATTCTTAGCATCCAAAAGTAAGAGCCCTTGAAGCAGAAATGACACATTTTACCCTGTCTTCACTGGACCTGACAGCATCCTACAGCGTTCCCACTGTGGGATACATATGCCAACATCAGCACCTCTGGATTGGGTCCATTTCTAGTTATTCTCATCTAGTTTGTTAGTTAATTGGCCGAATAGCAATACAACAAATATCTATTATAAAAACCCAGTTTAAAAAAAAAAAAAAAACAAAAAAAAACGAACCCTTAATGTGTTTTTCCCCCACAGGCTTTTGTTGTTCTAATTTGAGTGCATATTCACATTTCCCGTCCTTGCTGCCGTGCTGTATTCCGTTAAGAGTGGCACAGACAGTCTCCTTTAAAGATTTGTCTTACTTATTGTGTACACTGAATAACTGGCTTATGTTTTAGACAGGGACTCATCAAGTTCAGCGTAGCATCAACCTCACTACATGTGAAGCAGACACTGATAAAATTGAGACATTTCTTCCACTGCCCCTGGTATCTCTGAGTCAATGTTCAATCCCTTGAATGTATCTGATTTAGCTTAATGTATATTTTATAGTCTATTAAGAATAACAAGATAACATTGAACTTCCATTAACCCACTGCAAGAGTAGCAGCCAGCACTTAGATTCTCTGCCATGACCATTAGCCATGGGAAACATCCCTCAACTAATTATCACTATTTATTAGCATTAATAGTGTTAATAATTAGTGTTCTCTTTCTCATTTTGTTATAATTAGATATTATGCCACCTTCATCTTTTCTTATGTATATTGCACATTGACTCTTTATGTTTTAAAATTACTCACAATTACAAAAAAAAACATACCTCTTCAGCATGTCCAACAAAGTGTTGTGATTATACATTCTCTTACTGATTCCTTGGCTGCAAAATAATCAAAACCTGTGAAAAGCAAACTCAGACAAGATCCATATAAAATCCAAAATCTATCTATAGCATCTCTTCTAGAGTGGGAAAAAGTTAGAATTTTTTTATATGTGGCTTCAGTGTTCCAGAACACACTTCACCACTCATGCCAGCAGCTCTATCGATACAGAGTTCTGGCTACTTCGCTTCTTATTATCCAGCCATGCATACCAATTAACTCAGTAGCTTCCTGTGGATAATCCAAAGTTACAGACTAATACAGGGCAAACATGTATAAACCTTGGCTAGTTCTTCATCAATCAAGGCACTCATAGGCTGCAAAAATATATAACTTGTTTGTGACCCACAAGGTTTCATATGTGTACTGACCAACATAATATCGCATATCAATTCTATATTCATGATAGTTACTTCTGCCCACTTATATTTACCCATGCTGATAGGGTCATTAAAAAGAAGGTACACACTGACCAATGACCAATTTCTTTTTTAGGACTAGAGATGGAACCAGGGCCTTGTGGACACCTGGCACGTGCTGTACTATTGACTGACCTTTCTCCCCATGTGGATAAAGACACACATGTACACGCCAATCTTTCCTTAGCCAGAAAGACCTCACCCTTTAACTATTTTTCCTGTTTTCTTCTGGGAGTAAAATAATTGATGCTACCTTTAAAAATATTTTAGCTAATATTCATACATGTATGTAATATGATTGGGTCAAGTCCACCCCCATCCCACGTAGACTTCACTATTCTCAACATCTTTTATCTCATGATAGATTAAATGATTAGGTAAAGATCCACTCACTCATATTATTTACTTATATTTCTTTCGATCTTTTCATTCACTTTCAATAATTGTACTTCACACCTTTTTAGTGATAGAGGACATACATTTTATTTAAGGGGATTATTTACAACATTTTGTATTGCAACTTCCCGTCCCATAATACCTCCCACATTCTCCCGGTTTCCTCATCCACCCATTCTTTCATTCTTATATTAGAATAAAAACAGGCATCTAAAATGGTGATGAGGAGGAGAAAGAGGAGCATAAATAAAAACAAGCAAAGCAGAATAGGCAAAATAGAGCCAAAGAAAAATCACAAGAAACACACACACTGAGACACATGCATTCACCCGCAGGGAAAACTCATCAGGAACCATAATATATAGGGAACACATACAAACAACGAGACACATGTGTTCACTCCCAGGGAAAACTCATCAGGAACCATAGTATATAAAGAAACGCATTCATACAACGAGACACATGCGTTCACTCCCAGAGAAAATTCATCAGAAGCCATAATATACAAGCAAAATATCTACAGGGTAAAAAAGTTATGCAGACAAAGCATTGTGAGTCGCAAAGCCCTCCAAAAGTGCCATTGAGTTCATATTGCGTTGGTCATCTGGTCCATGGAGCCTGCTCTTAAGGGTGGCTTATATGTCCAGTGAGACTCCATTGGAGAAAACTCGTTTTTGCATTGAGAGAGGTTGTCAGTTGGAAATAGCTGCTGGGTTATGAATATAGGGTTGTGTCCACTTCCCCTCTCAGCACTGGGACCCCATCTGGCTTGGACCTGTGCAGGTCCTGTACGTGCTGCCACAGTCTCTGTGAGTTCATCTGTGCATCAGTCCTGTTGTGTCTAGAAGGTCTTGCTTCCTTGGTGCCGTCCACCCTCACTGGCTCTTACAGTCTTTTCACCTCCTTTTCCATAGGGTTCTCTGAGCCCTGAAGGGAGGGATGTAACGGAGACATCTCAGTTAGGACTGAGTGCTCCGAGGTTAGAGGGGAAACTTTTAAAAATAATTTATTCAAAAAAATATATTCAGGCAAATGCAACATTACTACTCTAATTGATTTCGGCCACCATCTTTAGCACATTGATGAGCAAGGGGACCGAGAAAAAAGGTTGTTTGAAAATTTGATAGAGTGGTCCCACCGGCCTTGCCTCAGTCTTCTCTTGGGTTCAGATGCACATTAGTTTTCATGACCAAAGCATACTGCATGTGTGCCCATTATTGTTATTTATTCATATATTCATAGTCATAATGATTACTCCATGTACTATTTTAAATAATTAACCAAAAGATAATAACATTCTTGAACATTATCTTCCTTTATTTCTTTGATTATGCGGTACTTGAGGCTAGAACCCACGGCCTCACACAAGGCACATGTTCTACCACTGAACTATCAAGTGTTTACCCACGTCATCTTTAACTGGTTTCGATGTTTTAACACATATTGATAGACTATCATTAAATAATGCCTAGCAACTGATATTTACATGTGTCTACTGATCCTTTTACTAATTTTAATATATAAAGTATAACAATAGACTCAAAACCCATCCAAGATCAATAACACAACCCTTGTATCTTTTCACCAACTCACTACAGGACTGTTACCAACAGTGGTGGTAACTCAAGTTTCCTTTGCTTTGGATTTTGAGTCCAAAATGTCTGGTATTTGCCATGTATAAAGTATAGGTAGTAATAACCAGACATTTTTCTTAGCTTGAGTTAAATCTTGTACAATATTACACATATTTGTGGCTGGGGGGCAACTGCCTTTTCCTAATCACTGTAAGCACATCACATCTCTCACATAAGCACGTGTAAGAAAACCAGCAGAAGCTGATGCTGCATTACTCACAGTTGTAGCTGTGACCCTAACAAGGCAACCTTATGGCTTAGGATGAGGCAGGGTCCATCCACTGACCTGGAGGTGGTTTTGCTGAGAATTACAGAACAGACAAGAAAGAACTGAGATGGTCTTCATTGGTCATTCATTTCTCTTCTGATTATTCAGTCATATTTGCTATCTCTTCAGAAACAGAATAGCACTAAATTTCCTATTCCAATAAGCCACGTCAACAGACAAAAGGAATATATTGGAACTACTAATAAAAAACTAACACTTCCAATATATAATAGCAATTACCTCCATCCTTATTTTATAATCTTAACAATAGTACAATGCTTCCTTATTTATATTTTTATTCTTGTGAATCTAATGATTCTCCAAGGATCTATTTGCAATATAGCCAACATCCATTAATACTACCAGGAAGTATATAATGCTGCCTCAATTCACAACTTGTGGAAAGGACTACTTCTAAGAGCCAGTGTGGACTTCAGATTTCCAGAACTGTAAGCACAGTGGTCATCATTGAAACAAGATAGGACATTTCTGAGTTTATACATTTGTTTAAATAATTTCCCAGCTTACTATTAGAAGTTAGATGGCTATGAATCACAAACAGTTAAGAACAAGATGCCTAACTCATCTACAACATCTTTGACTGCTTTTGATGAGATCTCTTTTTTTCTTTTTCTCAATTTTGAAAGCATTGATTAATGAGTAAAACGCCATATGGTCATGCATATTTCTCCATCAGCCATAGTTGGTCTTAGTGGCTTCTGGGTGATGTTTTAACCAATAGAATACGCTTTAAAAACCTCCCAAACTAAGTCAAGGCACTTGAGGATACTCACATTGGTCTCTCTGTTCCTGAGACACATGGTAACTGTGGACTCGGTCACCGGACTGGGAGTCTCATCTGGATAGCATCTATGCTGGCAGCATGAAGAAAAAAATTTTCAAAAAAAATTATATCCATTTATTCTGTCATTCCCCCTCCATTTTCTTAGTCACTTGGGTAGAAACTAAATTGTCTTAGTTTGGTTTACTTGGAAAAAAAAAACAATTATAAATACTTAAGCCCTGAACAAGACAAGGGCTCACCATAATTTTTAGTAATTTCATGGTCCTATGTTATACCATAAGGCTACACATTCCTAAACACAAATCATGGTTTCCATGCTTATTACTATTTCTCAGTTGACATGATTCTCACGCTAAACAGTGCTGACATGCTTTATCTTTACTTATACATTTACATGAAGAGTCTTTCATGGACCCACTTTAAAAAAAGAAAATTCAAGAATTTAAAATATAACATATTTGACCATACTTCAGAGGTACAACTAGAATCAGAGCATGCACACTAGATGCCTTAAGGTGTGGAACTCAGACTTCCAGACCTGTCGTCATGATCCACGGCTCACACCCAACAAGATGTCATCACTGGTCCAACCTTGGCCTCTAGTTTCTCTGATGAACTTATACTGTTGTTTATTAACTGATTATTCATTCACTAATAAAAATTACATAATTATGGATGGTGAAAACCAGATTTTAACTGTAACCTACATCTAAATGTAGGCTCTTTTGCATTATGTTACAATGTCTCCTTACATAAATCTTAATTTCAAAATATTTATTAGTCAAACAAGCATGTCATGGCCACATGATACTTCTCACAGGGACATGGGCCCTTGGCTTCTTTCTATACAAGCCTTTACTAAAACAGCGGAAAGAATTAAAACCAAGAACTTTGACTCACATTGGTCCCTATGCTCCTGAAACATGAACCTGGTGACCAGTGATGAAGGCATCCATTCTGAGAGTACAAAAATAAAATAGAATATGAATAGGCTCCTGTTTTTTCCATACACACTTAAATGAGATCTTTCATTTCATTACACATTCAAGAAAGGCCAACTTGAAAGGAATCCAATGGTATATAT